>NC_031502.1:50317702-50375633 GCF_000237925.1 Schistosoma mansoni
AGCATAGAGTAAGACCGATGACGATAGTAGACGAGGGCGATCATTTACGTACAGGAGGAATAACACTGGCCCCAAAACTGTACCCTGGGGGACTCCACTAAGCACAGTTTCCCAGCTAGACAACTTGGAGTTCACCCTTACTCTTTGTTGACGCCCAACTAGGAAGTCTTTTATCCACATCAATAGATTGCCTCCAATCCCGACATTCCTTAGCTTATATAACAGCCGGTTATGCGGAACTTTGTCGAAGGCTTTGCTGAAATCGATGTAAGCTACGTCTACAGGTGAAAGGAAAGAGTATACTTCTGGGAAAAATCGACTTTAGGGAGGATTCTGGGAGGTTTTTTTAAATTAAGATTGAGGAAAATGATTTTTTTACGGTCCAATTTTCCCCAGAATAGACTGTTTGGACACAGTTATGTAGGGATTATAAGTAAATTGTCGTTATTGTATAACAGTTGTCGATATTAGAAATTCCATCCACAAATAAACACTTGAACATATTTTCAGGTAAAACACCTTGGTTCGGCATTCTGTAAGGATAATAGGGCCTTAGTATTACCTGAAGTTAGCCCTAAGAAAACAATGGGGTTCACTTATGTATTTAAGTACGTTTTTACGGCTTGATATGTCTTGAATAGTCATTAATTTAATTTTAAAACTTTTTTTGGACAAATGACAGGACTGACCATTTTATGGAAGTCTTTAAAATGCTGATAAATCCTCACGAACCTACAAACTTAAAAGAAACGTACGTTTTCATAATGACGGGAATGTTTGTCATGTACAATAGCTTCAAATGGTTTCAAATACTTCTGGACCGAATAGGGGAAGCTTTCGCTTAACGGACTTCCGTATCTAGTATCAGTGGATCGTCGATGCCTCCAGGTAGGAAGCTAGGTATATTTAACAATAACAGAAAAAATATTGGTAAACTACAGTAAGTTTCAATTTCTGTTTGGAAAGGACTGGAGGCTTGGTGGCTTGTGTTAGTCCTGTCGACGGTGGTCTCTCAGTTGATCCAACTTTCTTTTGAAAAAGTCGACTGATGGAGCCTCAGCCAAGTGCTGAGGTAATGAATTCCACTCCTTGATGATTCGATGGGAAAGTCGATCGTCAGCTGACAAATAATTTGTCCTGGGCTTGTGAACTCTTTTGGAGTGTCTTCTTAAATTCTCTGTTTTGGAGGACAAGAAAAATGAGTGCATATGAGGTGCAAATATATCACTAAATAATTTGAAAACTGTAATCAAGTCCTCTCTGGTTCTTCGACATGACAATAGGAATAGGTTTAGTTTAGCCAGTCGAGCATCATACAGAAGCTTCGCTATTCCGTGAATCAGCTTAGTTGCTGATCCCCAAACCTTTTCCAAGATTTCCCTGTCTTTTTTAGGCAGGGTCTAGTCGCTTGTATGCAGTACTCAAGTTTAGGACGCACGAACACTGTATATAAAGTAAAAAACGTTTTGGCGTCGATATGACTAAAAGCCCTACGTATGGACCATAAAGTTCTGAAACATTTGGCTGCTATCGCACGGTAATGTGCAGTAGTCTTTAAGTCTTGGCTAACGATGACTCCTAAGTCATTGTGTGTCTGAACAATAGGTAGCTCAGTGTTATTCGTCGCGTATGTATCTGTACCTTGATGACCAGTATGCATCACAATACACTTGGAAGTATTTATCAGCAACTACCAGGTTTGAGACCATTCAGATAATTTCTTTAGGTAATTTTGGAGTTCTAATTTATCGCCCTTACTTTGTATTGCTCAACACGCCTTGACATGTTCAGCATATAGCAAGAACGATGATGACAGGAGACGAGAGAGGTCATTTATATACAAGAGGAATAACACAGGCCACGAAACTGTACCCTGAGGTACTCCGCTAAGCACAGTTTCACGGCTAGACAACTTGGAGTTCACTCGTACTCTTTGTTGGCGCCCAACTAGGAAGTCTTTTATCCACATCAATAGATTGTCTCCAAACCGGACATTTCTTAACTTATATAACAGCCAGTTGAGAGGAACTTTATCAAAAGCTTTGCTGAAATCGATGTAAGCCACGTCTACAGGTGACTTTTCGTCCTTAAGAGCGCACCAGCTTTCACGAACGATTAATAAGTTAATGAAACAAGAACGACCTATTCTAAAACCATGCTGCTTCTCCGAAAGGATACTGTTTTCATCGAGGTACTTAAACAGCTTCCGAATGGTTATTTCTGAGATTTTAACAATTACACTAGTTAGGCTAACGGGTCGGTAGTTCTCAGGTTTATGTTTTGTACCTGTTTTGAAGACAGGACGTACTATGGCGTTCTTGCAGTTTTTTGGCCAACGACCCTGAGTTACGGATAGATTAAAGCATATACTTAAAGGGTTAACAACGAAGTCAGATAATTCCTTTAGTAGCCTAGGTTGCTATTCATCGGGCCCCGTGGATTTACCTATGTCAAGCATATTTAGCAGACCAAAGACATCGAGTTCTTTTCTGGTTACGTTTTCGAGCGATTGTGTAGGGGGATTTGCATAGGCTAGCGGGAAGGGTGTTTCTATGGTATATACATTACTAAAGTAGTTTGAGAATACTTGAGCCTTACCAAAGTTGTCCCCCACTAATGATGAGGCAGTACTGTCGCCCCATAGTGCAAGAATACTTCCTGTTCTTTTTGTTCTTTGGTTTGTATACGAATACAAGCGTTTAGGGCATTCTATGGATTCCTTAACGATTTTCTCTTCGTACAGCTTTCTAGACTTACGGAGGGTCGAGGCACAAGTATTCCGAGCTCTTTGATACTGAGATTTTGCCTCATCAGTCCCCAGTAACCTAAATCTATCCCACATTTTCCTTCTCTGTAAGAGAAGGATGCGAACCCCCCTACTGAACCATGGCGGGGAGTTTCTCGGCCCCCTAGGTGTAGTCCAAGGGATGTAGAGTGCGGTAACTTTTAAGTATAAATTCCGAAATACGTCCCAAGCCGTTACGATTGAGGATTCTGGGTCTATTGTCCAATCTACTGACGATGCTGGGTGTATAATATCTTGTGTATTTGCTTTCCGGAAGTTAGGCCTGGGTTGAGCTGATGCGTGCTTGTTTTTGATAACTGTATGAAAGTCAACGGTTAGAACTGCATTATCACCTTTACCTAGGGGTGGCATGTAATCGAGGTTCTCAATGTCATCCTCATAGTGAGTCAATATAAGGCCCAGTAAGGATGGTTCAGAGTCCGAGTCGTACAAACTCGCTTGTTTCATATGTTTCACTAGGGCACATGTGATAACAGCATCAACTAATTCCTGTTCGAAGGAGTTATCTGACGATTCAGTCTGCAAATTTTCCCAGTCTACCATGGGAGCATTGAAGTCTCCTAGGATTAAACATCGACCAATTTGTGACCAAGTATTGAGACTTCTTGGAAGGACCTCATCTACAGCTTGGACTGCGATAGACCAAACCAATCAGCAGCTCTTATCCCTTGCATTTCAAGCAGCTATTAACCAATTCACACGTCCCACTCTCATGGGATACACTGTCGATATTGTCAAACGGTATAGAATTCCTAATGAATAGAGCTACCCCCTCCTTTACGCTTTTGTATTCTGTTGATCCTTACTAACGTAAAACCTTCGAGATCAAGTTCCGAATAGTAAGGTAATGGAATTTGATGGCTTTTAAACAATCCACACCGAATCCTTCAGTTTGTTTAGTCCAGGGATATCACATAATAATAATTTTAAGCTAGAGTGGGCGTAGATAAGGCATCCTCCTCCTCGTCTTTTCAACCTATCACTTGTATATAGGAGATAGTTCTCAAGAGATATACTGGTATCGGAAATATTACTGTTACCCTATGCTTCAGATATCATTATAAGTGATGGTTGATATATGGGAACAAACAGAGCTAAATCAGTCTTTTTGTTGCAGATCGTTCTAGCTTTGATAAGACACATATTAAACAGGTGGCCTACTAAGTTAAAACGAGTGAGAGTATCTCGATTAAAGATGTCATGACCCTCGCGGGTTTGATGTGGGTTTGAGGTGAGGGGTTGAATGTTTTTCAATAGCTCTGTATTTTGATAGCTAGAGTTAGTGGGGGATGTATCAAATGAGCGAGTGAAGTTGCTTGGGGAGTTTACCCAGGAGGGAAGGGTGGGAGTACTTTCTGATGCGAACTGTACGGGGAAGCGACTTTATGTTCGGCGCGTGGTTTGAAATGACTTAGGCTATATGCTTCAACAGGGGCGCCTCTAGGGGCCTTATTCTCAAAAAATCTGGAACAGGTTGACTGTAAACTGTACTGTTATTTGCAAAATATTTCTTAGCCTCTGTTATAGCTATTTACACTAGTGTGAGCATGAGAGGGTTCTGCCGCACGTAACTGGAAGTAGTTACGACTGTTATTATACATGGAGGCCGTTTTTATGTGGTGAGTTGGTACTGAGGGGTGTGTAAAGTTCTCATTCTCAGAGTAATTACAATTGTGATCCTGGGGAATGTAGATAGGGTGTGGGGTGGGGAACCTGTGATTACCATGCTTATTAATGGTTTTAGGCTTTAGAGGGTGAGTGGAATGATCAGTAGTCTGTTAGTTTTTGTGTGTGTGCGTGTAAGAAGAATTGTTACGCTCAAGCATACTACCCATTGTGCGAGGTGTTGATGGCAAGTTACATAGTATCAGCAAGTAGAACCTATTCACTGCTGTTGGGATACCCACAGGACAGTTGGTCTCAATCCTACATGTTTCCCCATTCGGTATTGTGGATTTTATCTCCCCACCCTTTTTTGTCAGAGCTGAAGGGTTTCGTTGCCTCTGTGAGATGAACCTAGGTTCATTAGAGTCATCTTGCAGAGTATCATTTGGGGAACCAATTTTTAAATGAATATGTTCAGTTGGATGTGTTTCGTCACATGGCACACACTTTAGTACTTTACTGAGCAAACAGCCGGGATCAAAGATGTCGTCACTCTTTTAGTGACAGTTGGAGACCGTATCTTATCCAAAGGTTTCTGATCTGCAGACTCATCTAGATCTACGAATGGACCTGCCGTTCGTGGTATGACATCATGCTTGTTGTCCATGCGCTTTATATCATTCAATGTGTTGCATACTGTCTTTAGCTGGTTATTTACTTTAACTCTATCATACGATTCTATTGCTTCACGTCTTCTTATACGACGTTGACACGGTGTTATGTCAGGAGTGACTTTTGTGCTTTTGTATGGAATTAATGAGCTAATATTTTTGCTCGAATCAATAAATTGTTCAGCATCGTTACAACAGCTAAGCTTAAACATTAGAGGGCAAGTCAATCTATCCGACTTTTTTCTAAGGCGGGTGACTTGGCAGTTGACTTTCGGCATATCGCATGCTTTAAGGCAGATATCCCTTAAATTATTTGGGTGTGTGCAATCAGGGAGATTGTATACAATTGCATTGTGGAAAGACATCACTCTTTTCGTCACAACCTCAGTCACAAACTCTTGAATACACTCAGCTTTAGTGAGTTGTTCAAGATTTTTTGTCACTATTAATACCCCATACGTGTGAGGGATGCTAGTTGGTTAAGTCTGCTGTTAATTTCGGTTAGAGAGTTTTGTAACTGACTAATATCAGTACTATATCGATCAGTATTTTCGTAAGTGTGAGATAAACTGCTAGACTCCTTGGTTTTTGATAGTTTAGATTTAGGCCTTAGTAAAACATGCTGTTTGGCAGACTTTGTTGACTTTTTGATGCACGTGGGTATTTCACCTTTTATGTCAACTAGTCTTACCGCTGGCATACTGCACGAAGAGACAGAGGGGTTGTTAGATGGAGAATGGGGTAGAGTTAGTGATATTTTGTGGATAGGTAGCATGGGGTTCAAAAGATAAAGGTTTATCATTGTCAGATATTGAGTCATCAGTTGTAGGGGTTACAGACTTCGACCTTTTAGTAGGCTTGAAAATTGTTGAGATTTCTCTCTTACTAGAGTTACTCGACATAATTTGAATCTGGGTGAGCTTGTCTAACGAAAATATATATGAGTATATAGTTATTATTACGTATTAACCGGGTTAGTACTAGGATCAGAGACTATGAGTATATATCGTATGTCAGATAAAAGGTGCTCAGTTATAACGTAAGGAAGTACTGATCAGTGAAATCTCTATTAACTAGGCAAGTGTCAGTCAAAATTATTTTCCTGGAGTAAGGTGTGATCGATATACGAGATAGGATGATAATCTAAGAATAATACAGCCTACAAGGGAACAAGTCGAAGAATTTCTAAACCACGTGAAAAAATGTTGTCACTTTCACAATAAAAATTCGATAGGTGCATAGTCTTTCTCGAATGTCAACATCTAATGACTACTTTCGGTGTGCATAGAAATTCTACCAAGAATTTATGTCTTGTTCTGCACCCGAGGATACTACGTAAGCAGTTAATAGCCCTAGAAGTTGCATTAAAAGTGGTTCTTCTCTGCAATATTTTAGTGAGTGCAACTTGTTCGAACGCATGGTCTTGTCTTGACTCTTCCAGTCGACTGACATACTTTCTTGATAAATTTGGATGAACCATAACGCTTACATAGTGAAGTCTTTGATTACTTGATTTTTATCCATAAATGTGAACATATCCCTAGTTACGGAAACCAATTAGCTCATTTTCATTGTCACCTATTGCCTGATCCTGTTGTAGTAACGCATTTAATTTCCATTGATAAGTCGATACTTACAATCCACTTTGGCGTATCGTAACACTTTCGCTGTATAGTTACGTCATTCTTTGAATTGTTTCTGACGTTATATTAGGTTGTATCCAGCATCTTTGATTCATCATATTAATTGATTTGTAAAAAATTTACAAGCAGTTCACTCGCATCGTTTCAACTTTTAGGAAATTCTCCATTCCCTTTCTTTATAAGAACTGACTCGTCTTTTTTACACAAGTTACGTCAATAACAATTAGTACTGTATTATGATGCCATGTCTGTTTATACCGTATGTTTACACGGTATGTCTGAACGTGTATTTTTACCAGAACCCACTATTATTTCTCCTGATCAGATTAATTAATTGCTTGTTGGACGTCAATTTATGAACAAATCAGTTCACTGTTATCAACGGGGTTTTAGCGAATGGAGTTGAGGGTTTTTGATTGGAAAATTTCCAGATGGAGTCATTTTATTACGGCGAATGACCTTATTTATTTGGGTTATGTTACCTAGACAGTGTTGGGCTGATTGACCAGGGAATACGTGTTACTCTACAGTGGTTATTACTCTTCTTAAATTGAGGACCCAAACAACGACTGCAAGTACAATCAATGCAAATTCGCACAACTAATACATAAAACAAAAAAAACAGTCTTATTTAATCCAGTTAAGACGTGATACAACATATTGTTCAGTACAAGTAGGTAGTTTTGCTAGTAGGTATAATAATATCTGATTTTAGTTTGCGTTGATAATCTGAATATGGACGGTCAACCAAAACGAGATTCTTACACGATGCTGAACTTCAAACATAACACTGAAGTTAAAATCACAAAAGTATTGTTGAAATCACTTACTTACTTAAGCAACAGTAATTAATGTCCTTCGTGCGTTCTTGTTTAGCGTCTTTACAGAACACGTCGATTTATCTGAGTGAAAGAAATTATAAAAGTTGCGATCAAGTTTAATGTTTTAGATGCATATTAATTGTGTACAGGCATCAGATGGAACACGAGGCATATCATGCAGCTTCATAACTTAAGTAATACCGAAACAGTAGGCGTCTACAATTCAGTATAATTAGGCACGGTATTGTACCTACACAGGAATTAACATATTAAAACTATGCAGCTGAAATAAAAGATCCGCATTTTTGTATGATGCGCGTAGCATTACTCTGGACGAATTTCATGCCATCAGCCAAACATTTGTGGAACATGTACACATCATGAAGGTCATATATGTAAATTGGGTCCAAATTGCATGTAATTAATTCTTTCACCGAGCGCAAGTAACTGTCATCGCGTTGTACGAAGTGTTCAAGGACGTATACTAAGGTTTATTGAAGCCTTGGCCACACACAAACTCAAACCCCCTTATGCATTCAAAAACTGTTTTCACTCTGACACTATCCTGGTAATATTGTTTCATAATCCAGTACGGAAAGTTTCACATTATTCTCTTGATTATTACCTCTTACTCTCCATTTGTCCAGTTGACCTTTTCTGTTTTCATACATAATTGTTCTTGACAAGTATGTGTGATCAAATTGTTCGAAACGTATTTTGCAAACATATCACATAGTTCTGATACTCTTCGTCTTCTTTTGACAGCATCCAAATTTACCAAAAGGATTAATTGGTGTATTGTGATAGGGTGATTCAGGTAACTGGATGTTTTGTGTTCATTGACTACGCTTTCGAAGTTATCAGAATGCACTCAGCTTTAAACTTCGGGATTTGTTGAATGTTGTTAAAACCTGTTTCACTATGGTCAGATTTATCATACGCTACATTTAGTTAGTGTGATTAAGCTGTAGTCTCTTAAGTGATAATTTCCCTCAAGAGTTGTCTTTAGCATTATAGGTATCTGTGTTAGGTGTTAGAGACGGTTAATACGCGAGACAAAGGATTCAATCTCTAGGAGTCTTTGGCATCTGCTGATATCAAAACAACCTAGTTAGGCGATAAGGAACTGACTGCAAGAACTGCAAGTTGAATAGAGAATCAAGAGGAAGGAACGTGAGTGAAAGGAACGGGACCCGGGGATCATTACAGGTGGTAGTTCCTAAATTTTTTATTTCGATTTATATCAATGATATGAAGTTATCTCCTTGTGCTAAAACCATCAATTTTAATACATATTTTGGCAAACAAAGTTGTTCACAGTGAGATAAAAAGCTTCAGTAGAGCCATAATATTCTTAACACGACTACACAATGTGTTTAGCGGGTGTGCACTCTTGCGATTATAAAAGTAAGTATAGGTTTATTAATTCAAAGTTATTAGTAAACATTACTGCGATGAAATAACAACTGAAAATTTGGAAAATCAAAATCTCAAAAATTAAGTGGCCAAAGTCATAGAGATAATAGATTTTACAAAGAGATTTTGATGAGAGCGCGAAACTGAAAGAAGAGACATATTTGTTTGAACTCTTGAAAAGTCAAGGCAGTGTTGTGTTACGCCTGGCTAGTTTTTTAACTATCGTTTTGCGTTTGCATGGCCTTTGCTTTTTTCCTGCAGCTTGAGACATATCAGGCTTGTGTTTATGTTGAAAAAAATTTTGAACTTGGTGACATATATTTGGCAGCGGCTGACGTTGTAAAAAAGCTGGTAAGTTTTTAAGATGCCTTGATTGTTGTTATTATAGGTATCTACTCGAAATGAGAGTAAAATAGTGGATAATATCACACTATACTGTAACAAAGATAATACGATTGATGGTTATTGCCAAGTTACAAGCACTTCGGATATAGTTTCCGGTTGTGTGATTCAAATTGTTCTAAATGGTAATTTTAAAATTCTTTGACGCTTATTTTAACATCTGGAACATCTTACTACTTCTCACACTGTGTATTCCTCAGATTTAGTTTATGCAGTTAAAATTTTTGATATGCTTTTACTTGTGGCACTTTTAGTTGATCGTTTATTTCATGATCTAATTTGCATGTGATCTGTTCGAAATTTTGTTGAAACTCGAGCCAGGTTAATCGACAACTTATTCTAGAAAAATAATCCGATCACATACTTGTGGAGTGATACTTAGGAAACTAATTAGGTGAAGCCGTAGTGTTTGACAAAAATCTACCAAGAAACAAGAAATTTATATACTTTTGTCTTAACTTGGTTATTAGCAGCGAGAGAACATTTTTTTAAGGTTGTAGATATGTAGTAGTTAAAATTTACAAGTCAAAACAATGAATACCACCATTATGCTCATCTTTAGTCAACAAATAAGGATGCGTTTAGGTAATTTTAATTAGTCCCTTGATTTAAGGCAAGACAATACATATATACCTCTAAGAAGCATGAACGCACTTTTACACGAATTCGGCCCCAATGATTTTTTGTCAGAAAGTGGAAAAACTGGTTTTTATAAACATGTTTTATCCTCAAACAGTATGGCTTTAATGCTATACAAATCTTTTGAAACTAAAGGAACTTGAAAATTGTGAAAACCAAAATCGGTGAAACCGAATATCTCAGACTTGCTTACAATGTAGATAATTTGTACTTGATAAATTATTGCCTTCATCTTATAAATCACTATGTACATCACGACGTTTTTGGTAATTTTTGAAAGCTATATTTTTCTAAAAGAAACTATGCAAATTTCTCCGACAAAAATGTGAATAAATAGCGAGAACATAGGACAAAAAAATACATGGGAACAATGACTTTCCTTATCTTTATGAACAGCAAGTGGTGATATAAAATCTCATGTTTCCTCTAATTGTCAGATAATGATAATTTACGTCTCACTGGTTTGATTGATCATAGTTCCTGGTGAAAATTAAAGTGAGGTTGGAGAGAAAGTGCTTGGACACATAGCAAATTTTATTTTCCTCAAGTTTGGAGTTTAAAAGATAAATAATCAAAAGTATTCTGTCATACGGATAGTATGACAAAACGTATAGAGCAATGTTCAGGCGCGGTCTAATTACTTATTGATTGACACATTTTGAAACTGGAGTGGCTTTACCGAAAGTGGAAATAGTCACAGAAACATCAACCTTTTGAAGTGAGTGGTGTGGGCGGCAAGAAATCATGCTGATATAGCAGTATGGAAAATATGCCTATTCTTAGACTAAGTTAACATGTACAAAAATAATGAGTTTTTAAATTATGGATTATATCGTGCTACTTATGTACGTCTTCTAATAAGTACTACAGTTGATTATCTTCTAAATTCGTCGTGATCTGCCTTCAAAATCAACTGTGTGAGAAATAATATCAAGAATAATCATTAATTGGTAAACAAAATGCACACCTTGCTTTCTCTAACGCCGAATAGTTTAAAATATTATACTGGTCAACAATGTGACTAATATAGGACCATTTATACTGAATTTTACGTCTGCATAAAATGTCATTGAAATCAAGTGGTTTACTTCTAGGATTGTCGCTAAATAAGTGAAGTTTCGAAGTTCAAGTTCATAGCAAGTGGATTATATTCATTAGATGCCCCTACTTATAATGCAAAAAGGCTGTCGAGTGTACTACTCTTTTTTACAAAGATCTAATACAAAGTTTTGATTAAGACTGCACGACTTTGTTTTTGACAACATTGAGAAATTCAGTTTCATGTTTTTATCATCGCAATGTTGATTGTAAGCCTTCATTCTCTACTTTCGTTTTTTCTACCGCTGATCCATGGTTTTGTAGTCGTATAAAAACGTGCTAAGTTTGTGAGTGAATAAACTCGGCCGTTAATTCCATACACAGTTCATATGTCTTGCATCCTACAACAATTTTTTCAATTCATCTGTATAAGTTTAAGGTACTATTGAAACTTCGCGCTTATGTTGGTAAATTAGCTGATTTTTAGTACATGATTTACAAACTGGATGGGCATGAACTATAAAAGTGAAAACTAGGGCAATAATCTATTCTTAATCGTCATTTTCCATACATTATTTTTCGTTTTTGAGTGATATCAATCCAAGGATTCTCATATTTTCATATGAATAGAAAGATTAGTATTTATATCACTATTGGAAGGGGTTTGAAGTATCCGACTGTTGATATTCTTGACTGAATGTATTCAGGTTCATTCAGTTAGCAAGTCCCAAATAAGATGGATTACGTACCCTGAATCTCCTTGTTATCCGTAATTCATCTATGGTGTCAGAATTCGGTATTTGGCCCAGTTCTTGAATATTTTGTCCTACATATGATGTGAATACTTCACGATTCAGCTAAAAGGCGAAATTCGGCAAAACTTGTGTTTCACCTAAAACCAAAAATGTTTAAAACAACAACAAATATACCTAATTGGTCATCTTTTGAGGAAATAAAAGAGATAAAAGCATTTTAAATCAGAAAGACTACTGAAATATGTCATTTAACTGTAGCTTTAAGGGGTAGATAAGTGCTATGTAAGTTGCTTGAAGTATATTTTGTAATTTATAATTTTCCAGATAGACAAACTTGATATTATTTAGGGGCTCTAATTTTTTCATTTTCTATTTGAATGAAGCAAATTAAATTTTTCTGAATTTGTTTTATTTCGATTAAGTGAACTATATCTCTAGTATTTTTAAAAGGAATTTTATCCAAGGTCAAGTAAATAAATCTTTATTTTATAAGTGAGTTAATCTTACATTAAGTTATTTGCATTAAACCGTCATCACAACAAAACACATGGAAAAAGTAGGTAGCTTTTTCAGAATTTTAAGAGGTTTTGCTATTAGAAATTATAGCTAGGATCGATTAAATGCAAACAAATAATTTATATGTATTTGTAGGTATCATTACCAAGTTTTGATTTGATAATTTTGAATAAATTGAGCATTGGGTAGATTGTTATAAATAAATAATATATTTGTAATATCCCAATGAGTAGAAAAATGATATTTTCTGACGTTTCGTGACTCAGTGTAAGTAATTTGGTTATTTATTCTCTGAAGAAGTGGCTTACTCTGAGTCACGAAACGCCAGAAAATCTCATTTTTCTACTCATTGGGATATTACAAATATATTATTTATTTATAACAATCTACCCAATGCTCAATTTATTCAAAATTATCAAATCAAAACTTGGTAATGATACCTACAAACTCATTAATAACCGGATCAAATTATCCAAGTGTAAATGCAATTGGTACAATCACAAAATATTTAATAAACGATGTTTACAAGACAACATTATTCCGAAATCTCTTTCTGTAAAACCTCCAGAACGCTCCTGGAGATCTATCTAAACTTCTTAACGCTCATCTCGAATATTTTTACGAGAACGTATTCACAAATGTACATATTTACTTGAAAAATATCATGAACGAATCAAACCTAGATGATCTACTGAAGCTCTTTATTCCTACAGATTTACAAACCGCGATTTCTAACCTGTTTATTGAAAGAGAACGCTATTATTTAGATTCATCAAAACGCCGGCAAATTAAAAAATTTGAAAAGATCAAAGAAAGGAAGAAAGATAAGATAACGTCAGCAATAAAGTCTAATCCGAATGATCTAAGAATCGTTCATAATTTGTCTGACAGAAACTTAACGAATCATGAAGTCACCCTACTGGAGAAAGGATTAAATTTCAATTTATATAGAAAACCACTCAGTACTCTTGAAGTTGCTCCAATTATAGAGCCAATAATCGCACAACTACCAGAAAAAGAATCGCGTTTATTACGTCAAAAGACGTCCCACATCTTGACTAAACAAAAACACCTCACACCATAAAAGGTTAATTTGGTTATTTATTCTCTGAAGAGGTGGCTTACACTAAGTCACGAAACGTCAGAAAATCTAATTTTTCTACTCATTGGGATATTACAAATATATTATTTATTTATTTATAGTTTATATGCATATTTTTGACAATGAAGCAGGTCTCATTAGACTTTTCCTCATTTGGAAGAAAATAGACTAAGTATTGTGAACAAAAGCAAAGCTTTTTCACATCATCGTATGGATATTATTGTGTACAGAGAGCATTTTCGTGTTGGTTAAATTCTTGTTTTATAGTAAACCATCAAAATCTTTATGATTTCACTTAGTTAAATATTTTTAGCAACAAAACGCAATGACTGTAAAGTATGAGCCTATATAAGCTCACTTGCAGAAAAGTTAAAACATATAAATTAATCATAATTGTTTCATAAAGTTCTGAGTTTATTTATAAGGTAAAGAGAAGTCATTCAAATTATTCTTCTAAAAGGAGCTTGCGAGTGAAGTCCACTAAATACGAAGAAGAGTCAAGGAACTTTCAACTATCTTTAGAAATTATCTTCTGTTTTATTGATGTAGGTGATATGTAATAACTCAAAATTATTAATTTAGTAAATTGAGAGAGTTATTTCCTACTCAGATTTATGATTATCTAGGTATTTTATATATCTACCATATGATTTATCAATTCATTTGCTCAAACTGTACCAGTGATAAAATAATTAGAAAGATACAATTGTAGAATAATCTGAAATTGAATTTAACTAACTTTCAAATGGCTTTTATGACTTTTTTAAATTAATTAAACAGCAATCAATGTTGCGGAAAATTCTTACAGTTCATTTAGAAAGTCTATTATCGTTGAATCGCTCAATAACAACCTTAATGAGGTCAAAATCGATTTGAATTCTTTGCGTGTATTCGGTTAGTTGAAGATTCTCTTATTGAAAAAAAGACCAACCTAATTAGTAATAGTCTGAGAAGTAAAAAAACAACTGGTTGTTTTTATTCTTCTTCTAAATTGTCCAAAACGATTTGGATATTTTCTCATACGGTTAGGTTTCAGTGCTAAGCCCTGATAAAGTAGCAGTTGTACCACAGTTGTACTGTGACAAAAGTCGGAGAATTCTCGACCTCACAGGGTAACTACTTGCAAGTAGTTAAAATTACTGTTTCAAATTTAAGGGGTGGGTGAACATTAGATATTGTGCTTACTAGACACATTGAATATTCACTATTAGTAGCCATTAACAATGTTATAACTATAATGAATGTCTTTCATCTCGGATTAAATAGGTATCAAGGGAAAATAATGATTGACCACTGGAGTTTAAGTAAAGTAAAATCCTAAAATCCAAAGTGATTACTGTATTAAGAAAATCAAGATGGCGGTGCCATTTAAAACCATAGTTCTTTGAATTAAACGTTGTATTGTTAAGGATGGTTTATTGATAGTTTTAAACGTTCATCTCATATATCTTGATATTCATCATTAGAGAATAAGCTGATATCTGTTAGGATTAACTACCGTACTGAATCAAATGTTTACTGCTTAATGATTAGTACCCGGTATTTTGTTGTTAACTTTAATCATGATCCTTTAAGGTTTATTGAAATAAGCTTATATTGTGAGGATTTGTAGAGTAATATGCCTTTCAAGTGTATAACTTATCTTTACATGTTATACATACATGGACTTGTAACATTCATAGTGAATTTCTCTGTAATTTAAAACATAAACTCAACATATAATTATATGGCTTTGATAGTCAAAGTTATTCATAATCAAGAAAGCCATAGATAACAGAAAATAATAATTATTATTATTACATTATTTTATCCGTACTTACAAGCATTTACGTAGATATAAATAATCTTGAAAATTCAAACCCCCTTTGTGCATTCAAAAACAGTTTGTTCTCACCTTAAACCTACCCTGGTAATATTAGCTTATTATCCAGAGTGATTAGGTGTCAAATTGTTTTCACATTATTTTTAGTATTATTATCCTTGTCTAGTCTTACCCCCCCCCATTTTCAGTCTTGTTAACCTTTTATTTTTATATATAAATGTTCTTAACAAGTATATGTGTGATTAGATTGTTCGAAATGTATTGCGCTAACCTATCACATAGTCCTGATAATCTTCATCTTCTTATTACACTATCGAAATTTATCAAAGGGTCTAATTGCTTTAAATCTTGAAACTGTTTTATGTTAAATAATTAGATGATAGAATAAAGTAGTTAGATTTACTGGTTTATACTGTATATTGTTTATAATTAACCGGTTGGACTTAGGTTTGCGTTTCTAAACAACTTAATCTAGTGATATGATTACTTAATTTAAAATAGTTTGATACGCCAGTTTGATAGCTTTTGAGATTATGTTTTTATGACAATTGTCAGTTTAAGTCAACAGCATCTAGGTTTTTATAAAGAAACGAATTCTCCTTGTTGAATTCAAACTAGTGTTATACTTAAAAAATATTATTGTTAAAGCTTTCACGCTGTAGCTAATCGTCTACAGGACAGTAGATAATTGTGGGGAGATAAATATTAATATTAAATATTATTCTACCAAGTCTGTTGTAGAGATATCAACTCACTGAAGACAACTGGTGAACGGTTGCTCAAAATCGTGGATTAGTTGAAGTTAAACATTAACACCATTGAATGCCGGACGGCTCAGTGGTCTATCGGTTAAGTGCTCTGGCGAGAGACTGGTAGGTCCTGGGTTCGAATCTCTCGAGTGCGGGATCGTGGATGCGCACTGATGAGGAGTCCCATAATAGGACGAAACGGCCGTCCAGTGCTTCCAGGTTTTCCCTGGTGGTCTAGCTTCAATTGACTCATGATTTCAACTATGAAAATTCTAAATTCTCCACAAAACCCCGTTCTGATAGATAAATATTCGAAATAAAATATTCACCGAAATAAATTATTCGATAACGTGACTTAATCATTTAAACATATTTAAGATCAGGATTCTATTTAATTCGTTCAATATCAGAGGGTAAAGTACAAAATAGATACAGATATCCAATATGATTAGTTAATTTACTTTACTTACTTTGTCTGTATGTTATAATTTTATATACTTTTTATTTTATTGTATAAAATTAAGAAAATGGCTTTTTATTTAAGTTAATTACTGTCAAGTCCTTTATTTCATTTTTATTCATTACCCAGTGAAACCAAAGTACGTAAAAAGATTCCATTTTAAACTAATATTTAAATTTCCCACAATGTAAATGGGTGATAAAAATTTTAAATAATTTAAAAAAAATAAAAGCAATTCAATCAGAAAATAAACAACTGAATCATACAAATTCACTTAATTTATAGATCTGATTCATTTGTTCCCTTCTCCGTAAACTCCTTGACTGTGATTGCACAATGAGTCTCATCAGCAATGTTTAGAATTCCCCAGGATGCACTATGTGCTGATTGATGAGTTGAATATATTCTCGGTCTCCCAATTTTCTTCCATGTTCTCCTGATTATAAATGTTATATCAGAGACTGTGTCTAGCTGTAAGCAGGCATCATACCCGTTAATCTTGAGGGAAACATACTTTCTACGGTTATGGGAGCCGGTTCTGTTAACAGCTACCGTCACTTTGGCTGTACGTGGCTTGAATCATACAAATTCTTTTAATTTACAGATCTGATTCAGCTGCTTACAACATAAAAACAATAATAATACTATTGTTTCTAGGCTGTAACTTATAGGTGGAAAGAAGCCGCTAAATAAATGAATTATTATTCTACCACGTTTTTTGTTTTCTCTATATTCAAAGTTTTAGATGAGTAAAAATTGTATAAGAGATAATTTTTGTTAAATTAGTTAGGTAGTTGTTATTATAACTTATATGGTCTGAATCATATCATATTTATTAATTACATAGCATGCTAATAGTCTAGTGAACGAGAACACAAGCGGGTACAACCAAATGTATTTGAAAACAAAATTACAGGATCTCTTAGCAAAATCTGAGAACCATACAGTAAATACTTCATTTTCAAAATGTCAATCAATTGTTTCAGACTTGATTGTTTTTTCGTCTTCACACCAATCATTCCCTGTTCTTGTCCTCTTTCTTTCGATCTTCTTAACCTTCTGCCGCCAGACATTTCTTTTTCGATTGGTGATACATACTACTTATATCTGTCGACATTAGTAGCACACACCACTAGAATTGTAAGTAAATATCAACTATTTTATTATCAAATTCTATTTCAGTTATTCTGTCCCATAGTACTAGTGTTGGAATGTATACTAGATATCTGATAAACATCTGAAAATATCAAAATTTCCCAGAATAGAAAGTTAATTATGAGAAATATTTGAAATATTGAGTAATTTTTCATACAAACTTTGAAAACCACAGTTTGTGAACATCATACTTTATTAATTAATTTGATTTCAGTAAGAATTTCAGATTTTCTGGAATCAGATGGACCCAATTTATTTTACAGAATCTCGATAGACTTCAAATAACCTTTAAATAAAAGAGAAATATATAGTGCTTAACTGGTTTTATTCTTTTCGGTTCCCACAATGAGTTTCTTTGTTTAAACATTACCAAAGGGTATCATAAAGCTATCGAGATTCCATGGGCTCCTATGATTTTCTATCAAACCTATTTAAGAGAATACTGGAATGAATTTTTTTGAAAGCTCTATGGATAAATGAAAATATATGAGACTATTCTGAAAAAGTACTTGACTGGAATAATGTTCATTCGAATCATGACTCTTTAAAATTGCTTACACCGAATTATTTCGATGACACTAAGTCAAGATCACTAGAACTTGAATGAAAACTTTTATGACGAACATAAACATTAAACAGTTTTGAATATCACTGAAAACCAAATTTTATACAGCTCTATTGTTTTTCTCCTCAGAATACAATATTTTAAATGTATACAGTTGGACTTAATTGAAAACTTAAAATACGGGATTTTAGGGCAAGGTAAATATGTTGCTAGTATTAGCTAATTTATTACATGAAAAGCAAACATAGTAATAAAGGTAATCCCCCTTTCATGAAATTTGACCTCAGTTTATACATTTGTACATAATTACGAAATGATTTCTTAATTTTATTCACCTTAATTAGTTTGGACAATTCAATAATAAAAACATTATTTTACTGAATAAGATTAATTTATTGAATTTTAATAGGTTTGTTTGAGTTGGATACAACCTGAATAAGCAATTAGGTAGAAGGGATACAAAAAAACAAGTACAATTTATGTTTAGGATGAAAATGAATCGAATTTACGTTTTATGAACAAACCAGTTGTATTTTAGTTACTCAAGGAAGTTAAGATTAATCAACCTTAGCGTGACAAATATTTTCTAGTGATTAAGACAATATAAACTTTATAAAGGAGTGGCATTGATGTTACTATATGCTAAGTTTTGTAGTTCAAAACAATAAACCAATGGAATTGTTATATCTAGAGCTTTGATTTTTAATGTACTACGTACAACTTGACCACTCGAACGCTAGAACCCTCCCAAGTCTCAAATAAGAAGACTGAGTAAAGTGCTTGTTGGGAAAGAACCAAAATGTGCAGAAAATCATGGGTATTTATATATATTAGTGTTTGTTAAATCAACATTATAATTCAACCAATCCGCAAAGAGGCATGTTATGCTACTGGCCAATAGTAGCATGCCACGTTGATATTCTAGAAGGCTCCATTGCGTTCTGATTGGATGGACATCTTAGGTCCCTCTAGGGCTTCTGAGGGCTCCGTCGTAGATTTCATAAGCCGTCTCAATACCTCCCCGGAATAAGACTTCTTCCTTGGATCCACTTGTAGCCTGACGGCTGGTTTGCGACGGCGTTTCATTTTGTTCGCTGTCTCTCTGGTCCAAGTCTTCCTTTCAGTATTCTTGGGCATCTGTGTCGCTGATGTATCTGAGATTAACTCAAGTGGAAGATTCAGCTGAATGTGTCGAGTGTGCATCATTTTTTTATCTTCAAGGATTTAGTTTGTGTGTCTGATGCATGTGCCAAAAGTTCCACGAACTCTGTACAAAACTCTTTCCAATCTTTGTATGATTTCTCCCGGTTCTCATCGATTCTTTCAGAGGTAAGACTTAATGAACACTTTATTGCCAACGTTGAAACTTCGGATGTTAAGATTTGGTCTATGCCCATCTACTATTTCGGGTGGCAACATGACGTTGGAAATAGTGCGGACACGTCCTCCTTCTGCAGGAGACTTTCCATCTGGGACATTCGAATTCGGAGTAGTTCTGTAGACGGTTAAAAAGTTTGTAATTACCTGTTTAGTTGTCCCCTCGCCTCTTCCTTTCATTAATGCGCGTTTAAAAGTATCGACAAAACGTTCTTCTTGTTCATTGAATTGGGGATGATAGGGCGGAGAACGTATATGTGTTCTCCGTTTATGTTAAAAAATTGCTTGAATGGTTATGCGACGAATTGTGAATCATTGTCAGTTACTAAAGTCTTTGGAACTCCAAAACAGCTGAACAAAGTGAACGATTTGTGGATTGTTTATGATGCTGTACAATTGGGCATACTATATATTTCTGGCTACTTCGTAAATGCATCCACAGTAATTAGAAACATTTTACTTTGAATTAGACTGGCAAAATCTGCATGAAGTCATTCCCAGGGTCCTGACGACGTGGGCCAATGCTGTGGTTCGCATTTTGAAGGATTTTTGGCAGCTTGAAGACATGATAGACAGTTGCGGCATGTGTTTTCTGTCCTTGTTTATTGATGGCCAATAAGCATAGATTCGGGCCAATGATTTCATTTTATTGATCCCAGGGTGACCACTGTGAAACTGCTTGAGGACCTTGTGAAGTAATAATCCCGGAATAACAATACGACCACTGAACATAATGCAAGAGTCAACCGCAATCAGTGAGTCATTTTGACGAAAATGTTGCAAGAGTTCTCCTTCAAGACGCTTGTTTGGCCATTTAGTGGAAAAATGGCACCTAACTTTGCTCAATGTCTTATCAGTTTCAGTGGTTTTCTTGATTGCTTTGAAGGCAACTGGGAACCCGTCTATTGCGTTATCCAATATACAATGAACTTCTTTTTCAGCTTTTACATTTACTACAAGAGTGTCTTCTGTCATTTTTGACTGGGGAGTTATTAATCATGATAATGCGTCAGCTTTCCCGAAAGCTATAGCAGACTGATACTTGGTCATGAAATCGTAACCTAGAAGTGTTGTGGCCCATCGTTGTAGCCGGTTAGCTGTGTGGACAGGAATCCCTTTCTTAGACCCAAATACGGTAAGTAATGGCTTATGGTCTGTTATTAAGGTGAAATGCCCACCAAATATCATCTTGTGGAACATTTTAACTGCAAAGATAATTGATAGAGCTTCTTTATCATTTTGACTATAGTTCCGTTCTGTCGTTGTCAATGACGTGGAAGCGTGTGAGATTTCCTTTTCAGACTCATCAGGGGAAATGTCAGAGATTACTGTTCCAATACCATAGTTCGAAGCATCTGAAGCAACCACTATTGGTAGGGCAGGATGATGATGTGTCAACAAGAGATTGGAAGCTAGAAGTTGTTTGATTTCTTCGAAAGATGCTTGACAGTCAGCCGACCGATCCCATTTTGTATTCTTCTTTAGCAGGTGGTTTAGTGGAGCAGGAAAGAAGGTACCATAATGACTGACCAATCTTAAGAAAGATCGTAGGTTAGGGATGTCCCTAGGTCTAGGAATAGTTTTCACAGCTTCGATGTTCTCTGGATCTGGTCGTCTTCCATCTTTATCCATTATGAAACAGAGATTCCTTACCTGCTGCATGTAGAAGTCACACTTTTCCGCTCGGAGGCGAAAACCATATTCGGTTATGCGTTTTAGCACTTAATCCAGTTTTTTTCCGTATATTCATTTTGTCTGCTCCCACAATTATGATATCCTCCAAGTAAGCAACCGCTTCTGGCATATCTTGCAACATGGTATCCATAATTTGCTGGAAAATAGAGGGCGCCATCTTCACTCCAAAAGGTAGTCGGTTATATCGGAACAAACCCTTGTACGTGTCGATTGTTAGGAGATCTTTACTTTCATCAGATACAGGGATTTGTAAATACGCGTCTGATAAATCCAATTTCGCAAAATATCTTCCGGTAAAGGTAAAGGATACTGATGAAACTCTAGAGCTCCATTTAGTACGGTAGGGGGGACTCCATCGTAGTTCTCGTAAGCCGTCCCAACTGGAATATGTTTTTATTAAAAAGTGAGATCAGTTAGAAAACCATTTAGAAACAGCGGACTGGATAATTGTTTTGTTTACGCATGAGACTTCTGAGCAATGCGCACACATAATTTCAGTAAAAATTCAGCCTTGATTTTTCAGGCGTTGGTGTGTGTTTTATTTTGACTAATGAGTCAGAATTAATTGGTTGACGTTTCCAATTAATCAGTTCATAGTATATTGTGACTGTTATCCGTCTTGATCGGTTTTGAACATATCATTTGTCAAATGGCTGAACTGCACTGATCACGAAATCTCATTATAGTTTTGCTAGTCTACCTGTAAGTTAGTAACTAGGGTGATTAAAAGTCACATAAACAATTCCAAAATATTAGATCATAACAAAAAGAATTGACATAACATCCTGAGATGCTTACCGAAAAAAGCAGCTAAAATGAAAAAGGAAATGCAAAGAACTTGTAAAAAATACAGTAATAATAACAACAACAATTCGTTATACAGTGAATATGTTGATTGTAATAAGTGTCTTTTTCCTCACTGAATAAACAACTGAAGTAAACAGGTAAAGAAAGTAACATGATACTGAATTAATTTGGAGTAAAAAAAGTTGGTTTTTTATAGGCAAAGTGAGTGGTGGCTAGCAGTGGAATCCAGGACGCGCATTCGGTCCTATTTGGAACTCGTCATTTGGATATCCAAACCATTACAAATTGAAATACAAAAAATAAGGATAATGGGAATAATCAAATTTCAATGTAATAAAAATGTACCAGGACCAGGATACCAAATATTAACATTAGAACACTAGGAACACAAGTTGAGCTACCAGAAATATTTCTTTTCACTTTATTTTGAATGAGATAGCTATGTTTAGTAAGAGTTTTTCGAAACGCATCAAGTTCATTTTCCAAAGAATTTATTCCATAGTTATTACGTAATCATTAACATGAAGTAATGTACGTGATTCTTCTTCATTTTGATTTGGACAGGGGGTATACGAATTACTTATTTTGAGTTTTAAGCTGAAAGCATATATCTACCTGGGATACTCACCCTTATAAATTATCATGAAAAGGAAATGAACATTACGCGGGTTATTTCTTGACTTGTTTCATTTATGAAATTCTAAAATGATCGTTTTAAAGGAACTCAATAGTGAATGAACAGTCGGATAACCTCTTTTAACTAAGTGCTTCAAAACAGAGGCGGAAATTTTATTTATAGTTTATACTAACACTTATTGTACGTTTATGGGATAGATTGGATGAAAAGTAGATGGTTTTTCGAGATGATATTTTCTAAAAGTGACTTAAGCTGTTTCATTTATAGAATATTTATCGTAAAATATTACAAGTACTTTTGCACAAATATGTCTTATTGTTTTTTACTCAGTGCTGGTGGTGCATTGAATCTTTCCATACTGATGGATTATCATTCAACTGTATACATACTTATTGATATCTTTTATAGTTCCACGCATTCGCTATCAGTGATAAAGTCAATAGTATGATATATTTATGCTAGAATTTATGTAAGATTATGCTAGACAAAAGTATTTGCTTGTTAGCAGCTTTTTGTTAAAACGTCAAATTATATAAATAAAAATTTACTTGATATTGTATACTTGAATCTTCCCATTGATGTTTAGGACTGCGATTGATCAGTCTCTTATTGGTGTATGTGGATACTGTGCGTATAGCCTCGATATAGCCTTAAGTCACAAGATGGAGTCCGAGACGTCCTTGAGTGAACATCAACTCTGGGATGTAGGTAAATCCAGCTGACGAGTCCCAGATAGGGCGAAACGCGCGCCTTGGATTCCACTGCTAACCACCATCCGTCTTTGCTTATAATTTCGCTCCATTCAAAATGATTATTATTGAGACTTTGTTACTGAAATTTCAAAATATTTATAAATTGAATTGTATATAAATAATTCACATTAAAGACTAATCGATTATTTGAGTAAACGTGAACATGAAAAATTACAGTCATATTAAAATGTGTTATAACCAGTGAGTAGAAAATTTAAATGATATAGAATAGAATCACCATCAATGATTTAGGTTTAGTGACCTTTCATCTTCCCATAGTTTTTGAATTTTGAAATCTGCTCGTACCTTTTTTTCCTTTTTTTAACACTTACTTTTTTCTACTAATACTGATACTATTTGTACTGTTCTGGGACTTATCTTAATAATTTCATTTCAGTATGTGAATGTGGTGTGACAACTCGAACCGATGCATATATATATATATATATATATATATATCAGGTTTCACGGTGCCAATAAATGACTAACTGAAGTATTACATCATCATATATGTGTTCTGAATAATTATAATATATGAACTTACTCTTTCATATTAACCCTTAGTTTAGTTTTTAAGTAGATTTGTATATCATTTATTCATGAAATTAGTAAAGTATACAGTAGTATAAATTTTATTTATAAAACTAAGTATGTATTTTTTTTCCAAAAAAACAATGTCTTGGTAAATTATAAATAATTAATTCTGATTAAGTTTAGCAAATATTTTACTCTTCTACAGAAACCAACTTATATAGGTCATACACTTTGAACAGGTCTGTGACTATCTAAACTTAGTACCTCAGTAGATAACGTGTTGATGTTTGAAGTGAAAGGTATTGAGTCTGAGCCTCAATGTGAACATCACTACTAGGATTTAAGTAAATTCAAGTGGTAAGTACTAAATAGGATAAGATGCGACTCCACGGTTCCATTGTTATCAATAGTTCAACTTTACTTTTCCTATAATTCATTCAGGTATCCGCAAACAAGTTTTCACAATCTAATCTCACTCGAACCATTTTTTCGAGTTATTTATTTCATATAATCATTGGACATAGTAAAAGAACGGAGGAAGTTAAAACCTAATCCCAGTACTTGAGTTTGACTATCGTACCAGTTATACCGTTTTAAAAAATCAAACTAGACTTATAGATTATGATATTCACGAGTTGATGAATTATTTTACTTACTTACTTACGCTTGTTACCCCTCATGGAAGAGCATAGGCCGCTCACCAGCATTCCCCACCCAACTCTGTCCTGGGTAATCCTTTCCAGTTCTTTCCAGTTGTTATTCATCCTTTTCATATCTGCTTCTAGTTCCCGGCGTAATGTGTTCTTTGGCCTTCCTCTTTTCCGCTTCGCTTCACCATTCCAAGTTAGCGATTGCCTCGTGATGCAGTTTGGTAGTCTCCTCAATGAATGTCCTATCCGCTTCCAGCTTCTTTTCCTAATTTCCTATTCAGCTGGAAGTGAATTATTTTACTATTGGGATAAAATTAGATGAGACATCAATGAATACACAATAATTACTGATTAATATTAATTTAGCACTTGTAATTCATTCTTAAAGTTAAAATAATCTTTAAACAGTTCTCATGAGTTCATTGAATTGGTGCTCAGTCATTTTACACAATTTATCAATATTAATTTCAATGTAAACTCATACAAAAATCCTAAAACTATTCAGCAAATTTTAGAGCGTACTTTATAAACTGACCACGGTTAGACAACTATTTAAAACCAAGAAACAGTAGACAGATGTTTCATTGTAGCGTTGGCGACCTTGACGATGCACACTCACGATCTTTCAGGTCTTAAACTCAGGACTTCTAGGTTATGTGAGGAGTGCTCAACCTTGAAGCCGTTGAGCTGACATTCAATGATTTGGTTATCCAACTTCATTTAATTTTCAAATTGATAATTCGGACTTTCCATTCTTGGAACGGCGGTTTAGAGATAACCCTTTTCCTAAAACACATGAATGTTCTTGTATACATTTTTGACGGAATCGTAAGTGGGTACTATACGGGAGCTACATACTTCTTTAAAACAAATATCCAGTGTTTCCTAGATTTTAATAACTCTTTACATGTAGCTAGTCCATAGCAAAAATGATTTGAAAACAATACTTAACCCCATGACTAATTAACCAACTAAGCATGAAAAGAATTTCCGTAAAAATTTATTTCTCCACAAATGACAGTTGTTAATGACGAAAATTTCAATGATTTAGTTTATTTTTATTTATTTATTTCAACACATAAATATTGGTACAAAGGGGCACTAGATATATGTGCACCATACAAATCAAATGTGATTTGTGTGAGGGCTGTGATACTGCCCGGGCGCCCAAACCGAAGCAGGTGGTTTTCTTAGGGGGCCACACCCCGAGACTTTGACCTAAAAATCTGATCCGCAAGGCAGTGGAGCATCGTGAGGAGATGCAGTTCCATGGTAGCCGGTGACCAACAATTAGTTCATACGCCATTTGTTCCCTCACGATACTGGAGCCCATGTGCACCATTGGTTTGGAATCGAATTTTCCACCTCCTCTAGGTGGACTTTCCGTGTCCACCAACCCAGTTAAAGCGCTGGATTTTCGCTTTTCGTCCTCTCGATTTCGTAAACAACACCACCGCCACGAGAAGACGGTAAGTAGGGCTTCCCTGTCAGAGGCTATATATTCGCGTGGCCATGTGAGAGGATTTCGAGAGGGAGAGCAGACTCTCTCCACTCTCGGCCATACCAGGGCATCTGGGAGCACCAGGGTATTTGGGGGCATAGACAGAATTCATCCGAATGATCAGTTAATTAACATGATGAATAAAGTATTACTAAACCATTGATCACTACAAAATACATAATGAAAGTTCTATTATATCAGTTACAATTAGGTTATGTTAAAACCGATTGTTTACATTTATTATTGACAACAGAAAATAAACACACAAATATTTTGAAGATTGAAGTGAATTTCTTCTCGTGACTTAAATTATTTTCATAATCTCATAAACATGTATATATATTATATTAACATAACAATATTTTGTCATCCAAAGCAAATTTATGATTAAGAATTACTGTTTCTTCCTTATGTTCCTCTTTATATATTCACTGTTTCTCCTAGATTATTTACATTAGTTTATAATAACTGTATAAAATGAACGTGTATCCCCCCCTCGTATGCATGAATCTCTGTGTGTGTGTGTGTATGTATGTGTGTGTGTATGTATGTGTGTGTGTATGTATGTGTGTGTGTATGTATGTGTGTGTGTATGTATGTGTGTGCGTATATGCTTCTAAATGAGAGTAGAAAAATACTTTTCAAAAAAAGAACGGATGTAATGTGTGTACTATGTTCTAATAAAAATATACGTTACCTCTCTGTTTTAAAATCAACCGGGATAAATAAACAAACAACAAAACCCAAACAAACAAACAAACATACTATACAATTGAATTACACTTCATTTTCTTTTGCAAAACAATTATAGAATAGAAATAAAAGGAAATTTTTGTCTTTCATTTTTATGCGTAGAAAAAGAGAGAAAAAAAGTAAAGTAATAAATGAGAATTCTTCGCAATTCGAGTAATTCATTAGTGATGCATCTTTTTTTCTTGTTTTTGTTTTGTTTTTCTGTTTGATTAAAATTTTTTTAAAAAAAAATTTGGATTTCATTATTTTCAAAATAATTTTTGTCAGGAGGGGTTTTGTGGAGATTTAGTATTTTCATAGTTGAAAGCGTGAGTCTCCACAAAACCTCTTCTGATAACAATAATAATAATAATCATATGCTCACTAGTGACTGACTTTGAGAGGTAAATCCAGGAGTTCTAGTGAGAAGCAGTAACCAGTGGAGTACAAACCACGTCTGTTGTGAGATATCAACTCACTGAAGACAATTGGTGAACGGTTGCTGAACTTCGTGGATTGGTTGAAGTCAGACATTAACACCGTTGGATGCCGGCTCAGTGGTCTATTGGCTAAGTGCTATGGCGCGAGACTGGTAGGTCCTGGGTTCGAATCTCGCGAGTGCGCACTGCTGAGGAGTTCCACGGTAGGACGAAACGGACGTCCAGTGCTTCCAGGTTTTCGATGGTGGTGTAGCTTCAGTCAACTCACGCTTCCAACTATGAAAATAATTTTTGTAAATAAAAATGATGAGAGTTGAATATTGTAGCAAAACGAATAATGAAATCTCTGCTCATTGGGCAATCAATAAATTCACTACTCTCCGATTCGCGGTTTCATAACGTCATATATATAAACAGGGCATGCACACTCACTCAATCGATATAACAATTTGTTTTCTTGAGAAAGAAGAGAGATATAGTTTAAGTAAGGAGAAAATCATGTTGTCCTATCTTAATTTAATGATGCTCTAAATTGAACAAAACTAAAGATTGATTTATGACTAATAAGCCTATCTGTATAATCTGAAGTAAACTGAAGAACCGACGAAGAGTAAAATATTTTATCGTCTGATAGAAACGTGTGTTGTAAAAGGTAACGCATACCTTCATTTTTCAAGTCACTGATTGTTCAGCTCCTACTTCTATGCCTTGATAAAGAATGTTATATCCAAATGAAGATTAAATTACGGGTTACTTCTGAAAATTATTAATGGACTAATATTATATATGTATTTTTATTGTATAACTATTCAGTAACTGGATAATGTATATCTATATTCCCCTTATTATAAGCTTGGTTTTGACCTATAAATTATTACCATACGATTTACTGTTCTTAAGTTATGTTCAGTTTATTGATGGCCGTCTCCCAAAGTCACAACCACTTTTTGGCTTGATCCTGTGCGAATGTCATTTTCTATTCTGTGGTGCGATGCAGTCTGTTCGGCTTGTATATAAACCAAGTATGTTTGAAATAAATGATTCGCATAGTAGGAGCTGTTATTGGTGTTCTGGACTCAACTGGGAGAGTTAAGAGAACAAAAAACCAAAGACTCTAGGCTGTTCATACCGGTCGAACGTCATCGGTTTGGACACAGTACTAAAATTGTATAAGTCATACTTCGATTGACGAATAAATCACGTGATAATTAGCCGGAATTAAAGATACAACAGAAAATAATTATTTATCTTTTTGTGTTCAGTCAAATGTACTTTTTGTTAGTTTTTCACTAGGACAATTAGATTTTACAATCAACTATGAAGTTGAAAAATTCCTATATAAGTCTTTAAAACATATTAGAAACTAAATATCTTTTCAGTGGAACGAAAGGGATACTGTTCAAATCATCTACCGACCTGAGTTAAACAAATATTAAGAACTAAAAGATACTAGACAGTCATTTGTCATTGTATAGGACTTAGTACTGCGCATGCACAACATCAGGGATCGGATTTAGGACCTATAGGGTTAGCGACGAGAGCTTAACTTTTAGATTACTCAATTAGCATCCTGTTGTTTACGTGTCTAACTTGAATCAACTTGTGATATTGGGAAACCATCTTTCAATACACTTGATGATTAACTGCGTCACAAGTAACCCGGTTGAACTCCATTGATCACGGCATCCCACTAGAATCTTAGAAATTTCATCTCAAATTTAGTCATTAGTGAGCACTTGATGACTATTAGTGCTGAAGTTTGTAAATGTCAATAAAACTTCATGAATCTCCACAAAAATCCATAATAAAAATCAATTCCAATGATTTTCAAGAGAACATTGTATAATATAAAAAATGAGAAATAATCAGTTTACGAGAACGCATTACACATTTACATATATATATCAAAATGTTTCTCTAACTAAGGGTTTTTGAAGACTGATATGCTTGATGTTAATTACAATTTTCTCGGTAACGAACGAAGATCAATGATACAGTGACACGATAGTCTATTCTAATCCGTTGTCCCATGCCCCGCTAACTAGAGTGAGAAGTCCAAGACGAAGTAGGGGAAAATATATTCCGTAAGCAGCCGAAGTACAAGCAATCACAATAGGAAGAAAACAAACGTATATATATATACAGTATAAAGTTGTTCTTGGGAAGCATTACAAACTAGCACACTAAAAAGATACAACGGACCAATAGCGTTTAAGATATTTCCAAGTGGGATTTACGACTCAAAGGTGAAAGTAGCGCTTTTGGCGCTAAAACAAGGAAATTCAAATTTCCAAAATAAATTTACAAAAATAAGTCATTTATCAAGTAAGTTCTGGGGATTTAACATCCCCAACAAAGACCGAGTTTTAATTAAAAAAAACAACCGTTCATATGTTTCAGGTTTGTTGAAACCCGTTATGTAGTTAACTATTCTCATATGCTAGTTATTCTTCAAAATATTATAAATATATGCATATGTATATGTATGCGTTTCCTTTAATACATTAAGCAAAACAAGGTACTTTTTTTCTTGATTGATAGGGATTCTTTTTATAATGAAGCATATTGACAAATTGGTTTCGTAACAATCTTTCTTAAAACAATTTTCTTATAGGTTTTTGTTGAAAAGAAAGTATAAGAGATTTTACTGTTATTCATTCACATGACATGACACATTTTATGGTTCAGTAATTTTTCAGGTTTGAAATCTCATGGGTAATCTAATCAAGTTGAATTATTTAATCAATATACATAATGTATACATTAGCTTAATATTTTTTTGGTAATTTGGAACGAAGATGGTTGTAAAATTATACTATAGTGATAACTTTGGATGATGCTATGAATAAACACAATGTTTATGCTCCTTATGAGGGTCAGTGAATACATAGATCGTCAAAACAAATAGTATGTTGTCATAAAAGCAATGAAACATGGACTTATGTGAAGATTGTAGATAGTTTACCAGTGATTCATGGTTTGTTATCAGTTCTCACTTTTTTAAAGGAACCGCCTAGTTACGAAGACTCATTCATTCTAAAGTGTTAGTTTTCTTATAGGTCTTAAATCAGATTGTAAATAATTTTTTATATAGTTTCCATAATATTATTGTCCAGAATCACTGTATAGTCAATGTAAGGACGTTACGAAATGATAATTTCAGAGCCATTTAAACGAAATTCTTGACCTTTCTGAGCAACACCCCAGTAACGACGTAATTTAGTAGTAAGTTCAAACATATGATATAGTCTTGATCTAATGAAGTAAACACTTTGTGCAATTCACCTTATCACACTTTATAAATTTCATAGCATAGTGGTCAAATAAATTTTTTCCGATCTTAACTAGTTTATACATTAAATGAAGGTAGCTTCTACAAATTTCTTAATGAAGTGAATGTTACTTGGCAACACTTTATATATTCATCAGAAACTTAAAGTCACTATCTTAGTGCTGATCTACCAATCAGCATGATAGCTCTTCCGATCTATGATTTTTTAAACTGAGTCAATCTTTCTTCAAATATATGTTTAAAGCCACGAAAATATACGTTTAAGTAGTTTGGTTCATGTTATAGTGATAATAATAATAATAATATTAATCTAGGTTTATGATCGGCTAAATGGCTTGTTTGGTTGTAGGAGGGAAATGTAAAATCTTGCAACAAATTCTTTTCTTAACATACATGTGCATTATGAATAGTGAAACAGCACATATAAATGAAAAGATATTGTTCTCACTTAAATATGCATCAGGCTTTACTCTAGTTTATGATACTATTTATATGAATATGTGAAAAACATTAAAACTTTCTAAGAAACCTGGGTTTCATATCGTTTGTTTACTTCCTTGCACACTTCGGCTGATTATTCACACTTATTATTAAGTAATTTTCATTAATTGTTGTTTGACAAGAGAGATCTGTAAACGAAGAATATTCATTCAATAAAATTCTCCTTACATCTTAAACAAATCCAAATGAATGATCGAGAAGTATGGCTAAGATTAAGACAAATACATCTTATAAATCTAAGCATATGAATTTAAGATTATTGATGACCTATAATTCATCCTGATTATTAATCTCAGTGTTTCATTGATACGTAATGAACAACATCGGTTTTATTTTATTTTACAAATAACTGTGAATCCGTATATGAAAATTAAGAAAACGTTATTTACCTTCAACGTGGTTATTTATTTTTATCATCAATGTGGGTTTTAGAACTAGAGGATCTGAATAGAATCTATTATTCATTTGGTACTTTTTGCTTGTATCTTTCCACCGTTGTTTAGAACTGTAACTGATCAGTCTCTTATTGACATATCTGCATTCTGTGCGTATTGCCTCGATATTGCCTTAATTTACAAGCTTTATAAGCAAAGATAGGTAGTGGCTAGTAGTGGAATCCAGGACGCGCGTTTTATGCTATTTGGAACTCGTCATCTGGATGTACCTGCATTCCAGAGTTGATGTTCACCCCAGGATACAGGTGCATCTAGCTGATAAGTCCTAAATAGATCGAAACGCGTGTCCTGGATTCCACTGCTAGCCACTATCCATATTTCCTTTATAGAACTAATTATTATTTTGGCAAGTTTTTTTCCAAGTTTTGATCTACTTTTGTCGAAATATTTGTTCATGCCATCATGTTATTCATTATTTTAGTAATTAATCACACACCTCTTGTCTTACTATTAATTTGTACTTTCTACTTATTATGAATAGTTATGTATTTTATTACATTATTAACAATAACTCATCGGTTGCCTTGATCAGTTTATTATTTTTTATATATGTATATAAATATTCTTGCATATTAGGGTGAAGCCTAACAGAAATCTAATTGAAAACAAAATTTCTCGCTTATATGCGTTGATCTAACTTGGAATCTCCAGCATTATTACCAAAAAATAATTCAGTTAAAAGTAGTTATTACAACAGTGGTTATCAGTTTTCAAATGAAGAGATTGTTTTCCACTAATCTCCCCCCATATATATATATATATATATATATATATTGATTGATTGTACAACATATTTAGTACTTAAATTCCAGTCTCTCTCTATTGTTTCTATGACCGATGATCAAGTTGGGAAGTATATGTTAATTACTATGGTATTTTTTTACCTGAAATTCCTCGTTTATAACAACTTAACAAAAAAATAATAAATCCGATTAAAAAAAGAGAAATTTATTATCGTATTCATAAAAATCATAGTAGCCTAGAGGATTGAACAGAACATTTTTTATGATGTGTTATCATTAAAGTTTTATATTATTATCCCATGACCTATTTATTATCCATTCATAACATTTCATCAAGGTCAGTAGGAAGATAATAAAAAAAAATAGAAGAAAAGGATGAACACAGTCTAAATAATTTTTCAGTTTTTTTTATTGTTAATGTTTTACCAATGTTGATAATAATGATGAATTTAAAAATTTCTTTCTTTTTTTTCTCTTTTCTTTTTTCTTTTTTTTAAAAAAAACGATAAATTTGATGAGGTCAAATAAGATAAAAAATTTAAGTTCCAATCTTTCCTACTAATTAGATTTTAAAGTTTAGATAATATTGAACTATGATTAAACTATTCTAGTTTTTCTTTTTATAAACTATGAATAAACTCATGTTTGTATATGATAGAACAATCAATATTGTTGGTACTTTCTCTGAAATATTCTTTATATTATAGATGTAGTAAGTTGATTTTAATTGAAAATCAGCTTTCTTTATGGATTGATCACAGTTGGGGAATAGTTAAGAACCAGGTAATGCTAAACAGTCATTTTGTCCTAGTTTATAACTCCATAGCAGTATGAACATACAATGAAACTAGGAATTAAATCCTAAAACATTAAATCTTGAGGTGACTACTGAATTGCTATCCAATAGCCTGAGTTTCTGAATACAGTTAATTCATAACTTTATAAGACTATTATCGAATATAACTGGTGATATCGGCCTCAATCTCGACACGCTTTTGATTCTGCCAGTTACTAAATATTATCAGAACTCTAGAAATTCATGTTGTGACTGACACATAACAAAAATCGTTGTGAAACCGAATAAGTATTCATCAGTAATCAATTCAGAAAGCAATAATCGGTTAGATAGAAAACAAAGGCCAGTTTGTATATATATATATATCGAAAAATCAAATTAATCATTTGTTTATCATTGCGAAAATGTTCAGTAGACCAGTATGAGTTTTAATTTAGTTGTCTGTTTGCTCTTCGCTCAGTATCTCCTTATGTGAATGAACAAAATAAGAAGTGGAGCGGTAAGAGAAGAAAAAAATTGGACACAGGAAATAAGACCATTTTTTTCTATTAAAGCAGTAAAAAAACAACTATAAAGACTTGTTGAAATACGTTTTAAAAAATCAAAACAGAAAAATTCGATTCTCAATTTTTAACAACAAGAAAGCCAGGAAATGGTTTATTAGGACAGTTTAATGAGAGAAAAATCGAAATCGCTTTTTTAAAATTTTAATCTTGATAGTCATCTCAGATATAATTTAAAAGTTTTTATTTTTGTTCTTTAGTTTGCATCACCACCTAAGTTCAGCTAGGTAGCTAATTAAAACCAGGAAGTTGTAGGAATCTATTTCACTTGAATAGTGAACCTGTCAATAGTGTGCTTTCACAACATTGGGGGGATTCTAACCCCTAAACTCCAAGGCCTCTCCGTCAAAAGTGTTACTTTTAGATCACAACGTTAGTATTTTTAAGTATTTTCAAACTTAGTCAGTTGGCAATTTGTGTTTTCATGGTCATTTAGATGAAACTGTGAAATTCTAATCGAGAATATGTTTATTCAGAGTTACTAGGATTTAATTATTAAAATTCTTTATAATGCATCATTAAATAAACTTTCAATGAACATATGTATAAGTTTTTTCTCGAAGTCACACAAGAATGGAGGTGGGGTGAGGTATTTTGAGTTTTATCTCTGCTTCCAAATGTAAATACGTTTGATAGAAATAAAGAAAATTCAGTAAAGAAAATTTTCTTTTCGATGAAATCATTTACTCAAGTTGTACATTCATTCTTATAGTTGCATAATAAATATATGTCTATAAAAGGATAGAAAAGGCTGCATCATAAAGCATATACATTTGATTGGTGGGAGTTATTAATTGTATGTAATATTTTTTAAAATCGACTACAATTTGCCACAGATGATAAATATGTTGAAAGCTGTTTGGTTGTTGAGTTTGACTCAATCTTTTCTGGGATGATCTTAAGTCAATATAATAGCGTGCTTTCGTTTTATTATTTATATAATAAACTGTTCGATTAAGAGATAAGCATATTTGAAATGTAGTACTACAAAGATTCGTCATCTCATTTAACGTCAAAATCAGAATGTCAAAATTCACTAAAGTAACATGTAATTCTGGTAATTTCTTTGTCTCAACATATCATTTAAGACAAAACAAACTTCTAGTTTATTTGGGTCTATTAATGTATACAAGTTTTATTATAAATCCGAATGCTGGAAAATATGGTACTCAGGAACAAATGACAATAACAATATGTGTAACATCTCAAGCTTATGATGTATATGTAACATTCAAATCATTACTGATAATGAAATTGTAACGCTTCTGTTTTTTAATGCCCAATATGAATGCGGTTCTGAGTATTTTCAGTCAATTTTCTCTTTATTTAGTGTATGAGTGCCGTATATAATGGCATATTTATTACTGAGGATTTTTTCAATGTTTTACCTTTCATTCTGTCTAATTTTTTCATCCACCTTTACAGTGGAGTGTTCACTCAAGATATATGTAGATAACTTTAGATGATTAAAATGAAATCCTCGGGGAAAGTTATTCTCTTGGATCCAGCACTTACTAAATGAACTGGGAAATGCTCGAAAACGTTGGAAATTTCGCTTTTATTGGACACTGAAAAAAGGATAGTTAATCTCACACTTCTTAATGTAGATAAAAACCTAAGAATTATGCCTTATTGAGTTACAAAGTATGAGGGCTCGGTCTACCAGTTTTATTATTGAATAATATCATTCTGTAATCCTATATAGTTGACAATAACAACAAAGTTTCATAGTTGAAAGCGTGAGTGAATTGAAGCTAGATCACCAGGGAAAACCTGGAAGCACTGGACGGCCGTTTCGTCCCATTGTGAGACTCCTCAGCAAGACGGGATCGTGGATGCGCACTGCTGAGGAGTCCCACAATAGGACGAAACGGCCGTCCAGTGCTTCCAGGTTTTCCCTGGTGGTCTAGCTTCAATTTACTCACTCTTTCAACTATGAAAATACTAAATCTCCATAAAACCCCTTCTGATTAAAATAAAGTTTCAGTCGTTCATATTTCTAAGTAACAATGATAACTGGATTTTATGTTGTTTCATTTCTCTCAGGACCAACAGAAAAAAATAAGTTATGGAAAAAAAGAAAACAACTAACTATCTATTTGTTAATAAAATGTTTTGATTTTCTCGATAGATTTCTTTTATCCATCCTAACTACTCCTCTACACACACACACACTTTTTAACCTTAAAATAACAAACATTTATGTATAAAGTAAATACAGATTATGCACTGATTGAATAGAAACATAATGGTTTATCTTTCTAATGGACATTTTTCTTTATTGAGATGAAAATAAATGACAAAGAAGTAAGATTATATTATAAAGTCAGGACAGAAGGTCACTACTTGCTTACAAATTTGAATTTCTAAGTCTAATTATTTTAGGAATCGGTGTAAATTAAATATCGAAACCTTGTAATTTTGAATGATTTAAAAATGCGTTGGTTTACAGTATTCATTACGCAAATTATGAGTAGTAGGTAACTTTTGAATAAATAGATTTGGATTGAAGGTCAATATTCATTGATGAAGTGTGTGTCAATCTAAATTCTTTTTACCATCGTAGTACCGCACCAGTACCTTACAACTAGACTGAAAGAATTAAAAAGTTTTGTGGATTTTAGTGGTCCTAGATCTGACTCCAGGTAGATCGTACGAATGATTTTTATCGAAATATATATTTCGCCAACCCTCGTATATAATCATCGACTTAAATCGCGTTGGCGAAGAACGTAATTAGATAAGTTAAATACGTGAATGTAATTTTGAATACGTATATTTTGTACACTCATTAATCTGGACAAACAATCAGAGGGACGAAACGGAGGAAGCGAAGGGAAGAGGGAGAAACAAAATGGCATGCGAAGGCGGCGTGTCAGCCGACTCGATTTAATCAGGCGCTAATCGATATTTATAGTCAGATAAAAATAAGGTACAGACATGTGATGAGTAAGATGAGGAATTCACATATAAAATCAGTCAAGCTTGATAAGCGAATAATTAACATGGTCAAAATATGACTCAAAGAGAATGAATTGGCTTGTCCGGAAGCTAGAATAAGCTATGTAGGCTTAACATAGCAACCGACACTACAGGATCGAATATTGTAAACTGGGATAAAATTGGTTTCTTTAGTTCTTTTGTTTTATCACATAGCTCTGAATAGGAAAAAAAACGGAGTCCAGTAATGAATTCTCTTAAACATTTAAACCCAAATTGTTTGTTTCCATACTTGAATAAAAGATTATAGGTTATTTGTATCGGTGAATTTTTGATTTGTTTACCTCAGTTATAAGTTCAGTCAGACTCGTTCGTGTATATTTAATGCTGATCAGTTAGCCGTGATAGTCAACTTACTGTGATTGAGCTACATAGAATGAGTTTTCATTCTTAGTGTGGTGTTTATATAAGTTGCTAAATGTTTTATACATTGTTGTCTGTTTCTTTCATATTCAACAGGATCCATAATTTTGTGTTGAGAATCTTTTCCCGTGATTCATTGGTAACCGCTAGAGTACATCCTGAGCAAAAATAAAAATAAATGTCTGAATAATTGTCAGCAATCCTGTCAATTTTTTTGTTTAGCGTACTAGCTATCAATTTAACATATTTTATGTTTACAAACACTTTTCTTTAAATTTTGAAGTAATTATGATTAAAATAGGTCTATATTTGCATCGAGGAAAATAATCGAAAGCCAGACAGGACTAGACAGATGTTTCATTTAAGTATGGAACTCTTCGTTAATATGAGAGCCCAACCTCATAGAGGATTGATTCTTGGACCTCTGGGGCTCAGCGGTAGTGAGTTAGGTTTCTACTACTGAAGTGCCTTCCACTGATTCATATCGCATGAGCTCTTAATACTTATGTCATTATCTGTGGAAAAGTTTTCTTAAAATAGATCATAGGCTTTTCTCGTTTTAGTTTCAGTAAATCGTAAAGAACTAAAATATGCCTGTAGTCAATAATTAAGGAGACAACATATAGCCGACAGTTTTTCTTAATATAATGCTAGCCTATAAACCAATAGGTGAAACTTCAGTGTTGACTTGGCTGGAATGTGACTTTGGTTGAAACATACTATTAGCACTTGTAGGTTATAAGTGACCATCCCTTAAATCTTGAGCTTCAACATTATTTCATTCATTTTATTCCTTGAAATCATCCTTTTTTTTGAACCGTATTTTCCCATATTTTATACACCTCACTACTACTATTTCGACTTATATGAATATTCGTCATTATTTGAACGATTTGTTTGACAGAAATTGGGCTCCGAGTATATGGAAGATATTATGTCTAAAAATCATACTTGAAATAATCTCAGGGTTTAAAATTTTAAAAACTCCATAAAATGTTTTCCCGCAGTCTTATCTGGACTCCTTCAGGGTAGTATTCAAAATTACCATAGAATATATAACGTTTAACATAGAAATGTACGATTTCATTGGATAGGACTATCTGAGTCAGTAAGATATGAATAATATGATAAGTTCATGTGAGAATGAATGAATGTGTATATGTACCATCATGTTATTAATACTTAAAATCTATTGAATTTAGTGCAATCTTTGTATACTACAAAGGGTATATTACTCATATTGTGTATTAGAAATAACAATAACAGTAAATTGATGAACTGAAAAGTGTTTTGAAACATCGAAGTGTATGTATGATGAGAAACGTCAAATATATAGCTTTGATGTCAAAATATTCAAATTAGTTTTTAATCGGAATAAAGCTACTTGTGTTGCAGACAATGATAAAATCCAAATAACTTGTTAATAAGTATTTGCCAAATGGTGACTAGCTGTATCCCATTTTTTAGTTCAGTCTGTTTTGATTAGATCATATATACGGTACTTTCGCCGTCAATATTTATGAGTGCTAAACCATTTTTGAAGTATTTTGGTCCTTTCAAAGTTAATCTTGTATTTTCTTTCTGAGGAATGTAGTATAATCGACGGTCCATTCTGAAATTTCTTAAGATCAAGTGAAAATTTGAGAACAATCCTCATGTAGTGTTTGTCTGGAAGTCTGTCCCATATAAACTCCATTGTTTTCATGATAATTGATCTCATAGACAACGTCCTGTTTCTCTTTCTCCAGTATTCTATCCTAAACTGTAACTAAAGCCAGTGATATGATATCGCTGGTCTGGAAATAAACTTATACTACGTTTGTTTAAAATCTTATTAATTTAACCTATTGTTTTTGGATGACCTAAGGTGATAACGTTGTTTTTTCATTCTTTTATTATATATTCTAATTTAGTCTTTCTTTCATTTATAACAATCCTTGAAAATTCTTTAGATTAATTAATTACTCTAAGTGTAGACAAAATTAAATCCAATTCAGTCAGTTGTTTGTAATGAGATTACAGCTGCTTTTGGTTAAATTTTATCACTATAAGCTTCTGTGGTGATTATAGAATTTTAATAGTTGAATTCATGAATCGATCTAAGCTAGACAATCATTAAAAACCTGGAAGTACTGGGTTGTGCAAGATCGTAGATTGACTGAAGTTAGATATTAACTCCATTGGGTACCGGCTCAGTGGTCAAGAGGTTAAGCGTCCGCGCGCAAAACCGAAGATCCTGGGTTCGAGTCCTGCGTGTGAGGTCGTGGGTGAGCATTGCTGGGCAGTCCCACACCAGGACAAACACAGCCGTCCGGTGTTTCCAGGTTTTCAGTGTTGGTCTGGCTTAGATCAACTCATGAATTTAACTATTAAAGTTACTACAACCTCCACAAGTTCCCATTCTGATTATAGAATTCTTATAGACTTTATATCACTGAGAAGTCCTAGAGAGAATAAAATGAGCGTCCTGAATTCCACTACTAGCCACTATCCATGTCTGTTTATATTGCTTGTTTTGTTATTCATTAACTCTTGTTCACTTATAAGTGCAACTCTATCCAAATAAATCACATTATAGTGAAAATATATTGATATTATCATCATTATTACAAAACAACTTAAGGAAATTTTTAAAGCCTAGTCATATATATATGCATATATATTTATGCTCTGATATCATCTTAAATTAGAAGTTCTTTTCAGTTAAATCACATGTACTTTCAACTAATAATTTCCCAAATATAGTCTTCTTATTAACTATGTTATTCAATTATATTACGCATGTATTTGTTTGAAGGATTTTATGTGATAAAATAGCAATACTACTTATAAGATGATAAACTATAAGAAAAAGGAATGATCTAAAGGTTAATTCTAGGTATCCATGAGATGTATGAATTAATGAAGTAATATTCTTGATTTAAACAAAACCAGAAGTTTTATAAAAATAAGCTTGGACCAGATTGCCAGGCGAAACGTTAGATTTACTTCGAATTCATTCGTTGAGATTTTACAAATATATTCTTCCTATTTAATGTTTTACATCAACTCGGCGCTCAAATACTGTGAAACTATTCGTTCTAATTTAGACGAAAGATTTTATATAAGTGTTTAGTTTGTTATTTTTAAAGTCATTTTACCATGCAGTCAATTTTGAATCATTAGGTTTAGTGTTTATATCTTTGAGTACTGTAGTTTCCAGATGACTGAAGGTAATGAGTGGGAGGTTTTGAAAGTGAATCTGATTCAACTTCTAATCAAACCTATTGATCATTCGTGCATCTAATGTTGTTGCTTTATTTCTCTTTTGACAATTTCAAATGATTCATAACAATCTTTCACATACAATTTCACAAACTTATGTATCTATCTTTTTTTCGAAAATATATATATTTAGATAAAATTCAAATTGAAAGACAAATACAAGTTGTCGGTCACAATTTTCAAGTACATAGTTATCGATCACCACATTTTTGTGATTATTGTGGGGAAGTATTATTTGGTTTGGTACGTCAAGGTCTACGTTGTTCGGGTAAGTAATTATACTTTATTTGTACACAAAAATAAAATACTTGATTGCTTGTGTTTATATATATCTATATATATTTACGTAGAGAAAGAGAAAGTGATCAAAGTTAAGTAACAGTTATCAGTTTTATGAAGAGCTAAAACGGCTAATAGTTTTACTACTTCATAATTGCACTTTATTAATGCAAATAATGTAAGTTACCATATTTCGATAGGCTTCATATATCATTTGCTAGGTCAAAAATACAGTTTAAAATCCCGTTGTACTTGATCATACTATTAATTTGTTTAAAAATTAGGGTAACATTTATCGGAGTTCTCGAATAATTTGAGATTTCCAACTAGTTTATTTGGATACAGATATCAGATTGTTGTATTTACTAAAGTAATCAACTTCTAGTAAAACTAGCAACCATCTAGTAGTATATTTTGTTTTGAAGGCTATTACTTTATTATTATTATTGTGGTTAGCTTTATTCAATATTCTATTTTTGGTACAATGTAGAATTCTCTGCACAAAATGTTTCAACAAGTTTCCATTTTTTATTTCTTAATCGATCCTGACGATAGACGTTTAATAGTCACGAATTAGATGTCAGCAGTTCAGAAATCCACATCTGAATAATGTATATTCTTTTCGATGAATATCGCCAGCAACCACGATGCCTCTGATTCGACTTTTTTGTAACTTGTACAGTGGAAGGTCGTAAAAGTTTCACAAACACACCTAAATAGATTGTCCGGTTAACAGACATAATGATATGTTAAAACAAACAAAAACGGAAAACTTGTTGAAATATCTAGATGGCTGGAACAGGTAGTCCAGATACTCAAACAGGCCGCTACCAATTTAGGATACTCGCTAATTTCTGTAATGAATAAGAGCTTATGTTTATTAGCTTGTATTTTCCCATTCTTGATTCTGAGGAAATAATTTTCAACATGGCATTATTTAAGTAAAGCCTTCAGGACAAACATCTGTCAACAGAGAATGATCCATCGCAGGCTTTAGCATTAAATAATAGCTACTGTAACTTCTTTCGATTACCTTGAGAATTATATTTTATCTTCACTGAAGTATTTCATAATCAACCTATAGTATACAACTTCAACAATAACTGGATAATTAGTGTTTTTATATAGTTGAGATCATGAGTTAATTGAAGCTAGACCACCATGGAAAACCTGGAAGCACTGGATGGCCGTTTCGTCCTATTGTGGGACTCCTCATTAGTGTGCATCTACGATCCCGCTTCACGAGATTCAAACCCAGGACCTAGCAGCCCCACATTAGGATGAAACGGCCGTCCAGTGCTACCGGATTTTCCATGGTGGTCTAGCTTCAATTGACTCATGATCTCAATTATATAAAATTACTAAAATCTCCGCAAAATCCGCTTCTGATAATAAGTGTTTTTATTGTAACCTTATCATTATAACAGTATGTTGATATTATTAAACGACTGTTTCAAGATAGAATTTCTTTTTAACATACAAATATATTACTATAGAAAATAACCGATTCAAGTAAATTTCAGTAATATTTCTCCATATTTTTCTTTCTTTCCTTCCTCTATTCCTGACTTCTTTCCAACATCGTTATAACTAGATAAACTTTAGAGTAAAAAAAAGAGAAGAAAGACTAATTTGTGTGTTTCCATACTTAAACTTCCATGCTTTAACTTATATGATGCTAATAAATATGCGAAAAGAATTATACAACTAAAAACTCAGCCTTGCTTTATGTAAAGCATAAATTTAGTGAAGGTTTTTAATTTCAAATTTATCAAAAATGTTCTTATCCAAATGACATGTAATTTATGATTATTATTAGAATTAATGCTACTTTTGTTTCATGGAAACATTCATCTTGTATGTTTCATTTTTCATATTCGTCACCGTTGTTTGTTGCCATCGTTGTCGTTGGAAAAAAATATTGAACGAGATTAAGTGTTGAATAAAAATATTAGTCGATGATATCAACTGTGAAATTTAAAAGTTTCTATAATCCCTCTATAGTGTTAATATGCATACTAGTAAGGAGCAATGCAAGTTTCCATAAACTAATTTAGTGGAAGCTACAAAATGGAAATTAGGATAGAAATTCGAAGATGGTTATTGATAGAGGATTCACAACAGTCAGAAAATCTTTGAAATTCATAAATCACAAAATAGTCTTGTCCTAATATAAGGCTCATTAGTAGAGCTTATGAAAACGCTAGAAAGAATTGAATTGAAAATCCATAGATACTATAATGAGCTCCTTAATTTAAGATAATTGAGTTTGAATCGAGTGATTTGCATTAATATCATAATTCTCTTTCTGACACACTGTGATAATCATACTAGCCGGTAATCGCTCTACACTTGATCTGACTGAAAACTATTTGTGAATTGTGACCGAATTTGTGTTAAAGTTAATCACTAGAGAATACATTATTACTGTTTATTCGACAACATTTCTGGTGGTCAATCTAATTTAATTATTAGCTGTTTGCTAAGAATTAATGTTGGACGGTTAGACCTAGATTCGAAGTGTTAATCAGTGAATTCCATCTCGATGATTTTACGGTAAGAAAAAGGCCACAAGACCTAACAGTCCTTGTTCCATTCTCAAACGAACTTCTTAGTGTACACAGTTTTTTTCTCATACAAGGACTTGTTAGCTGGTTTAACCTATGATAACAAGCAATCTTCAAGTCAAAGTAATCTCAATAAAATAAACGTATAAAGCATGCTAGATTCCATCTATAATGATCCATTTAGGAAACTAACGTACACTAATATTAATTAATGATATTTGAATATAATGAATTTCTGAACTTTCCATGGTTGAAATCATGAGTCGATTGAAGCTAGACTACCATGGGAAACCTGGAAGCATTGGACGGTCGTTTCATCCTATTGTGGGACTCCTCAACAGTGCGTATCCAGGATCCCGCCTCGTAAGATTCGAACCAACGATCTACCAGTCTAGCTTCAATTGACTCATGATTTCAACTATGAAAATACTGAAATCTCCACAAAAACCCTCCTGAGATTTTCTGAAAATAATGTACCAAGCTGAGTTCAAAATCTCTATTAAAACGTCTGTAACTGTGTTATGTTAATCAGTAATTTTTAGTTGTTTTAAGTTGTTTTAAAAGGAATTCTATCAACTATCATTCTAAGAATGGATCCACTAATAAAACGTTTAATCAATGTAAATGATTCTAGGTAGAATAGGTAATCGGGTTATTATTTTTAAATAATCCTAATATACAAATAAAAGAGCAGTATCAGATATTTTACACAAAACAATTTCGTTGTTAGTGTTATTTATTTTGTGAAGAATGTATTTAGAGATTTTTACCATTAAATAATAACAAACAGAAAGTCAGTGAGAACCGAATAGCGTTAAACAAATGTTTCACCTTAGTTTCAGTATTAGTAGCAGTCTGCAACCGTGGCGTGGTGGGTGACTTGACTCTAAGAACTTAGATTCTATGGAACTATTAAGAAACTGAGTCAAGATGTAATTAATCACATTTTCTTATTTCAGACATTTCAAAATATGTTACTTGTCTGTTTCTAGTAATGAGAATAATCTCCAGACATTCAATTGTAAGTCCGTAAGCTGTGGGATTGATTCTGTCTAGAGTGATATCACTGTCATTAAATTAAATTTGGACTATATTATATAACAAATAAGGTTGCAAAATGGAATAGCATATGATTTTGACTGATCATTTCACTATCATCATTCTTTATTCAAGATCTGAATCTACTGAATTCATTTTAACCATGCATTAATGAGTAAACAAAAACTAAAGAATGTCTAAAAGTGGGAATAAACAGTTAATCAATACCTCATTAACATTAGTTAATGATCATATTCTCCTTTAGATTACACTGAAGCATAAAGATTTCTAGATATGGATACTTTTTGTCATAGCTATTCATGTATTTAAATGTACAAAAAAGTCTTTTCTTGAGTAACAAGATAAAAGAATATACAAATAATAAAGGAATAATAGCGAAAAGATAATTTAGCCTTTTGTTGTTTCATTTTATACTTCAGTATGAAAAAAACCATCATGGACATTAGAAACTATTCTTTGTTTACCTTTAGGAAAAAATACCTATTCTTGAGCATAGTTGTTGAATAAGTAAGCATAATGTCTGCTCATTAATAATTGTATAATTCATTAGCTCTTATGTGCATATCTATATCTTTACATATATTTCATTGTATATAAGTAGTTATAAGTAGTAGTTAGATTTATATCATGGGTTTTTAGAAAAGAAATTTAATGGTTATGATATTTAAGAATTTCTTCCCTAATTACAGTAGAATTATAGACAGATTCAAAGAGTAAATCTTGCGTAAAGTTTGAAACAAATAAGGAGATCTGATAAGCAAAAGGTGTCGCCATTTTATTTTGACTAAGTACATTCTTAGATGTGAGAATTTCTTGAGTTTTCTTTAAAAAAGTCAATGTTTTTTTTCAGTGAGTTGGTAACGAAATGGATAAAAAAAACAGAAGTTATTCAAAGTGATTATCTAATTACGTGATTAAAGAACTAAAGTATTTAGTCAGAAGGTGTTTTATGGAGATTTCAGTAATTTCCATAGTTGAAATCATGAGTGAATTGAAGCTAGACCACCATGGAAAACCTGGAAGCACTGGATAGCCGTTTCATCCTATTGTGAGACTCCTCAGAAGTGCGCATCCGCGATCTCGCCTCGCGATATTTGAACCTAGGACCTACCACTCTCGCGCCAGAGCACTTAACCATTAGACCACTGAGTCGGCATCCGATGCTGGGGAGTCCCACAATAGGACGAAACGGCCATCCAGTGCTTCCAGGTTTTCCATGGTGGTCTAGCTTCAATTGACTCATGATTTCTACCAAAGTATTTAGATTAAATTCCTACTGTTCAATATCACTTAAATATTTAAAAAATAACTGATTAGTAACCTTGTCAGTTATTATGGATTTTTATTTGGGTCTTCTGTTATGTGTTGAGGAAGGATAAGTCTAGTTAAGTTAATTCAGTCCTGTAAAAGATTCTAGGAATCAACTTTGATTGTTGTTCTTTCAATTAAATTTAAAAGCTAACAGAAGTTTCTGGGTAGATGATGGCTGTTCGTATACAGTATCCGGCTTTTGGAAAGCAAATAACTTATACAGTGTCATAAACGTCTTCTAAATTGGTTGGCTAGACACCATGTTTTCCGTAGCTTTTATCCGCTACTGTTTTATCGTATTAATTTGTTTTCAAATCTTGACTAATGATAACCTTTAGATCACTGTGTTTGGACAATGATGACTCGACATTATCTAAAATGTATTTATTTGTACTTTGGCGGTCAATATGAATAATAACACAGGTATAGAGATTTACCAATTTTTAGTTTATTTTTTTAATTTTTTTTTTGAATATCAATAAAATTCTTTTCGTTTTATATCCCATATACTGTCTGTATATAACAAGGACAATGATTATAGCAAAAACGGTTGATCATTTACGCATAAAATGAATAGTACTAACTTTAAGACTGAAAGAATCCGATACGTCAGTTAAAACAGTAAAGAATTTACTTGTACTATTTATTTCCATTTAACGATAAGATCTTTTGTTCGCAATCGTAATTTCATCCTGATTCCAATATTGAATGATTTGTTAAACTGAGAAAAAAATCACATTTATTGGTAATATCTGGCATTCGTGCGTACATTAATTTTCCATCCTAGTGACAGTTTAGTTGTACGAAGAATGCTGTAAAAACCTTTTCTAGCTATAAACTAATAATATTTTATATCTACAATATCAGTAAAAATAATAGTTGAAATCATGAGTGAATTGAAGCTAGAGCACCATGAAAAACCTGGAAGCACTGGATGGCCGTTTCATCCTATTGTGGGACTCCTCAGCAGTGCGCATCCACAATCGCGCCTCACGAGGTTCGAACCCAATACCTATCGGTCTTGCTCGCGAACGTCTAACCTCTAAACCACTGAACCTGCATCCAACGGTGTTATTGTCTAACTTCAACCAATTCCATGCCTGAAAGAATGGTCAATATCATGCGGAATTCCTATAATGGATTAAACTGACAAATCACCAATGGAGGACAACTCACCGACTCATTCGAGGTAAAGACCGGTATCAGGCAAGGTTGCTTACTCTCACCCTTTCTCTTCCTCCTGGTGATCGACTGAATCATGAAGACGTCAACATCTGGGGGAAGCACGGGATACAGTGGACAGCTAGGATGCAACTGGACGATTTAGACTTCACATATGACCTGGCTCTTATATCACACACGCAACAACAAATGCTAGAGAAAACGACCAGTGTAGCAGCAGCCTCAGAAGCAGTAGGTCTCAATATAAACAAAGAGAAAAGCAAGACTCTCCGATACAATACAACACGCACCAATCGAATTACACTTGATGAAGAAGCTTTGGAGAATATGGAAACCTTTACATATCTGGTCAGCACCATTGAAAAACACGGTGGATCTAATGCGGATGTGAGGGCGAGGATCGGCAAAGCAAGAGCAGAATATCTGCAACTGAAGAACATCTGGAACTCAAAACAATCGTCAACCAACACCAAGGTTAGAATTTTCAATACAAATGTCAAAACAGTTCTACTGTATGCGGCGGAGACATGGAGAACTACGAAAGCCATTATCCAGAAGATACAAGTGTTTATCAACTGCTGTCTACGCAAGATACTTCGGATCCGATGGCTAGACACTATCAGTAACAAGTTACTGTGGGAGAAAACAAACCATATTTCATCTAGTGGAGGAAGAAATCAGGAAGAAGCGCTGGAAGTGGATTGGGCACACTTTGAGGAAATCACCCAATTGTGTCACAAGACAAGCCCTCACATGGAATCCTGAAGGTCAAAGGAGAAGAGGAAGACCAAAGAACATATTACGCCGAGAAATGGATACAGACGTGAGAAGATTGAACAAAAGTTGGATAGAACTAGAAAAGAATGCACAGGACAGAGTGGGTTGGAGAATGCTGGTCGGCGGCCTATGCTCTATTGAGAGTAACAAGCGTAAGTAAGTAAGTCCAATCAATCCAAGAACATATTTAATTTAAAAACAAAAAAAAACATTTATCTCTATTCATTTCATCATATATGTAAACAAACAATTATATCTCAACATTAAGCATTATATATAAATATACATATTTCTTATTTTAGACAAATTTTATAGTTTAGAATTACTTCAATAACCATTTCCATTAAGACATAATAATAATCAGATAAGAATAAACCCTAAGAATAAGTAAATAAATAAATTTTGATTAGTTATAACATGATTGAATTAATTAAACAAACATAGAAACATAATAAATAAACAAATTTTATTATTTATTAAACATCAAAAAATGTTTTCTTTTTCTCTGTTATTTCAAACAAACAAACAAAATCTAATTGATTAAAAATTAATTGATTTATTTATCAAAATGATTATTATAAGTAACTGGGGATACAAGGAAGATCAGATGAAGATGTAAAGGCGAGGATTGTCAAAGCAAGGGCAGTATTTCTATAACGGAATAACATATAGAACTCAAAACAACTCTCAACCAACTTCAAAGTGAGAATCCTTAATACGAACGTCAAGACAGTCAGTCCTATTGTGCGGAGCTGAAACATGGACAACTACTACATCCATCGTCAAAAAGGTACAACTATTTATAAACAGTTGTTTACGCAAAATACTCAACATTCACTGACCGGATACTATCAGAAACAGCGTTTTATGGGAGAGGTCAAACCAGCTTCCAACTGAAGAGGAAATTAGAAAAAGACGTTGGAAGTGGATAGGATATACATTGAGGAAATCACCAAACTGCATCACTAGGCATGCCCTAACTTGGAATCCGGAAGGGAATTGGAAAAGTGGGGGACCAAAGAACACATTACGCCGGGAAATAGAAGCAGATATGAAAAGGATGAATGTTAACTGGAAAGTATTGCCCAGGACAGGGTTGGATGGAGAATACTGGTGTGCGGCCCATGCTCCCCCACGAGGAGTAACAGGCGTAAATAGGTAAGTAAGTAACTGGGGGATATTTTGCACTTATCATAAAATGATCATTTTATTTATTTTTAAAAAAGTAAGAAATGGCCATTCAGTGCATCCAGGTTTACCATGGTGGTCTAGCTTCCATTGACTCATGATCTCAACCATTGAAAAACATTTTTTTTTCTTAAAAAGAAAATAAAACAAAATAAACTTTTAAAAAGAGAATTATCTAGTTTTTTTGTAATTATTTTAATTAAGTTATTGTTGAGTTTGATTAGAATTAATAGATGGAATGTTTTAATGGTTTAACTATACAGTTAGGGTTAATTATTTATGATATTCTAATATTAGTCACAAAAAGCTATATTATCTTTATAGCTTATTATGGATATTGAATCCTTAGAAAGATATTTACTGATCGATTATTTGAGTTTTTATATTCTCTATAGGAGTTGAGCTTTATTTTTACTTGGATTAAAGATGCCGTTTTCTTCTGGACTTATTTTTACTGTCATTCTGAATACTTTTATAAAGCTGTTGTGTTTTCTTAAATTATTCTCTTTCTGTGTTTATCAAACAAATGTTCTTTTTAAAAAATTTTGTCTTTTTGGGAGTAACTAAGGCCATGAGAGAAAAAATAATTATGGTTTCAAGATATTAGTATAAGTGGTAGAAATAATCGGCGTCAATTTAAGACATATTAGTAATATTTTGAGTATGAAATTAATACCAATCAACTGTTTAACGTCTTATTAACAATATACATATGTATCTAGTTGATACTAATTGCCAAACTCATTTATAAATAGCTTTTAAAGTCATGCCTTGAGTTCTATCCAACCTGATTTGTACAGCAATACTTTGCTTCTTATATATAACATAATTCATAGGAATTCACAAAAGTAAATCTAATACTTGCGTCCAAGAATTGTTCGTACAACTTTCTTTTCTTTTAACGCAATTTGAAAGAAATAATTCTCTGATCAGAAAAAAGTTTCCCTCTTTCTATTCAAGTGAAATGATTCAGACAACTAGTAAGTAATCTATGATAGTAAATGAACTTATATAGAAATAAGAATGTTTATAAATCAGTGGTTTTTAACATGGTGTATGATAGTAGACTTTAGCCAAGAAAAAACCCATACATTAAGCATTGAGCAAGTAGGTTAAACAGACATTTTAATGTAAAATAAAACATCTGTTAAATATTAACACTTATCAGTTATTCTCACAAGAGTCCTTTTTTTTATGTTTTCCGGTTTTGTTGGATCAATTTTGTTGTTATTCGCCACCCCTTTTTTCATTTCTCTCTTTTATTCATTGGTTACAACTATTCTTCTGGATAGAGACGGTATGTGTGAATCAATAAAATTTTGGTATTATGTTAATTGATGATAACGTCAATAATTGATTTATCATTAGTTTTTATTAATCAGTTGAAATATGTCTTATGGAAATAGTATTTGAACAGCTTAGACATGAAAATATTAGGATGATTTTAAACATTTTAAGAAAGAAAGATAATGTATGAAGTGTGTTTAGTGCTTCCAGGTTTTCAGTAGTGATGTAACATTAATCGATTCATGATCTCAATTAAAAACTCAATAATCTCCACAACCCCATACTAAACTAATAACCTAATCTTACTTATTTTATATCTAAGTGAACGTTTGTTGTTTTTAGGTATTTATATTAATAATAGTCAATGCAACAAATCATTTATAATTGTACGATTATTCAGCTGACTTGTTTACTGTTTTTACTTTTTACATAAACATTTTGGCAGGTGGAACTACTTTTTTTGTTCAGTTTTCATGTTGTGTTATTATTTAAATGAATTCATTACTATGACAATTTTTTCATTGTCCCATTTATATATGCCATGTATGAATTTCTGGGCTTTAATTTTATAAATCAAAGCAACATTGTATGAGAAACCTATAGAAGAAAAACATTGAGAACAACAATTGTTATAATTAACAAGTGTTTTTACCTTTACGTTGAACTTACTATCTGGGGAGGCTTTATCTTGTTTTGCCACTATTCGACCTTTACTACTAAAATTTACAAACTCTTACGTGTTACGTAATATCCATTATTTTTTCTTGGAAGTTTAAGAAAAGATTTTACTGTGTTGAGTGAGGTATGGAAGGAGCCCAGTAAAAAGTAGGGTGAACTTTAGATATCACTACGAGTATAATTGTAGATAGATGTTTGAAATCTTGAAAACAGTTTCCAAGTGCTATTTCATTAAGCACAAAGAATTCACTTCATTTTCTATCTTTCCATTTCACATAACTTCCAACAGAACAAGAAGGAGATACAATAAAAACCATGCATACAAACACGAGTAGAAAAGGTTTACAATACCATATCTAATACATCTACCATAAAAGGAACAGGGTAGTAAGCATAAGTTTAACCACATATGTTGCTTATTCACTTGTATAGATTCTTATTTACTTTATAATGATTTCATTTAATTTTAGAGAATTTATTTACTTATTACATGCATATATGTGCACGGGCAAAAAAACGTTTTCATGACATGTGCAGAGTAAAACGAGTTTGTCAAAGTATTGCATGCTGAGAATCCCATATTGTAATAAAAACATACTGAATGAAGTCATTATTATTATTATTATTATTATTGTTAGTTAAAGAGGTAATTGATGTCCTGAAGAAGTAAACATAGTTTATTACTTTCTAACTGAAGTTTTTCTTCTTATTTTGAAAATATTATTTTGAGGTATAACTTCGATTTAAAAGGCATCATTTGTTATTGTTTTGCCTTACGTTTGAGATAAGTAGGAAGAACAGTCTACACAAAAAAGGGAAGAATAATATTTGTAGAATATAGGGAAATCATTGTATTACACTGCTTCTTCTTTAGCTGTACGTACAAACTCTTAGGTATAATTGATTAAAATTATGAATAACATTATGTTGAACTTATTTTGTAATGTTTGTTTGAATCTTCCCATTGATGTTTAGGACTGCAATTGATCCATCTCTTGTTAGCATATGTACATCCTGTACGGATTGCCTCGATATTGTCTTAATTCACAGGCATTATAAGCAAAGATAAATAGTGGCTAGCAGTGGAATTCAGGACGCGCATTTTGTCCTATTTTGGACTCGTCATCTGGATGTACCTGCATCTGAGAGTTAATGTTTAATCTAAGACTCAAACGCAGTACCATTCACTTCAAATGTCAATAGGAGACTGATCAAATGCAGTCCTCAACATCAATGGGAAGATTCAAACAAACAGTATAAAATGAATTTAAAATTCACCCCATTGCAAAAAAGATATATGAGTTAGATTCACAATATTATAATTGATTAATTTGATAAAAGAAATGTCTAGATCCACTTCTTCATTAAGATCGTTGAATATTAAGTGCTGATTCTTATTGAATGCAATTCATTTTTTCCAAAAAAAAAATGTGAATTCATTGGCTTGAATTCAGCCGAAGAGAAGGCATAAAAATACTTTGAATTCAATGTGTTCCATATGTAATCGTTCTCTCCTCATTTACATTTGTGAAGGAAACTAATTGTATAGGAAAACATTCTATAGAGGTATCAAACTTCACTCTGTCTTGTAGTCATTACTTCGTTTATTTATGTTATACGTATTTCAAAAATTTTTTTTCATTTACTTAACTCACTAATTTAAAAAGTGAATAGACAATATATATCAGAAGTCATAAAAAGAATTTAATTTGATAAATAAACCACCTAGTCGGCGCAGACATTAAGTTGTCATTGGAGTTTATAATATTCATTACTTACTTACTTACGCCTGTTACTCCCAATGGATCATAGGCCGCCGACCAGCATTCTCCAACCCACTCTGTCCTGTGCATTCTTTTCTAGTTCTATCCAACTTTTGTTCAATCTTCTCACGTCTGTATCCATTTCTCGGCGTAATATGTTCTTTGGTCTTCCTCTTCTCCTTTGACCTTCAGGATTCCATGTGAGGGCTTGTCTTGTGACACAATTGGGTGATTTCCTCAAAGTGTGCCCAATCCACTTCCAGCGCTTCTTCCTGATTTCTTCCTCCACTAGATGAAATATGGTTTGTTTTCTCCCACAGTAACTTGTTACTGATAGTGTCTAGCCATCGGATCCGAAGTATCTTGCGTAGACAGCAGTTGATAAACACTTGTATCTTCTGGATAATGGCTTTCGTAGTTCTCCATGTCTCCGCCGCATACAGTAGAACTGTTTTGACATTTGTATTGAAAATTCTAACCTTGGTGTTGGTTGACGATTGTTTTGAGTTCCAGATGTTCTTCAGTTGCAGATATTCTGCTCTTGCTTTGCCGATCCTCGCCCTCACATCCGCATTAGATCCACCGTGTTTTTCAATGGTGCTGACCAGATATGTAAAGGTTTCCATATTCTCCAAAGCTTCTTCATCAAGTGTAATTCGATTGGTGCGTGTTGTATTGTATCGGAGAGTCTTGCTTTTCTCTTTGTTTATATTGAGACCTACTGCTTCTGAGGCTGCTGCTACACTGGTCGTTTTCTCTAGCATTTGTTGTTGCGTGTGTGATATAAGAGCCAGGTCATATGTGAAGTCTAAATCGTCCAGCTGCATCCTAGCTGTCCACTGTATCCCGTGCTTCCCCCAGATGTTGACGTCTTCATGATTCAGTCGATCACCAGGAGGAAGAGAAAGGGTGAGAGTAAGCAACCTTGCCTGATACCGGTCTTTACCTCGAATGAGTCAGTGAGTTTTACTCTATGGACGATTTGGCAGTTTAATCCATCATAGGAACTCCGCATGATATTGACTATCATCTCAGGCACGCCGTAGTGTCGAAGAAGCCTCCATAGTGTCGTCCTGTCCACGCTATCAAATGCCTTCTCGTAGTCAATGAAGTTGATGTAGAGTGACGAATTCCATTCAATTTATTGTTCCACAATGATATGTAGAGTTGCGATTTGGTCTGTACACGATCTATCCTTACGAAATCCAGCTTGTTGATTTCGAAGTTGGGCGTCTACGGAATCCTTCATCCTGTTTAACAATACTCTGTTGAAGACTTTTCCTGGTATTGAGAGGAGAGTGATGCCCCTGTAGTTATCGCACCTTTCTTTGGTATCTTGATCAGAAGTCCTTTTTTCCAGTCTATTGGTACTTGTTCTTCGTCCCAAATCTTACTGAAGACGATGTGTAGTATCTTGGCAGTTGCTGTTACATTTGCTTTCAGTGCCTCTGCCGGGATGTTGTCTGGTCTGCCTGTAGCTCCTCCGGGGGTTTCTGCTGGTCCCAAGCTCGGGTAAAGGAGGAGGGTTGGGCATGGGGTTAGCGACCCCATCCCGTAGAAAACCAACTCGCTAAAAAAACGCTAACCAGAAAAAATTATTCAAATTATTCATAATATTCATTACTTTTGAATAAATCAGATAGTAGGAAGATCCACTTCGTTTTATATAGAACTATTTCGTTTGTTCTGTCCAGGCTTATGATCTCCAGGGAGTAACCATCTACTATACCAAACGAGATAAGGCCCAAAACATGTAGGTTATGGAGTATGTACTATACATTTTAACTTGTGAGCTATGTATTCCACATGCTATGTTGTGTGACAATCGCAGAATGATGTCGGTGATTGGCTGCTTTCTACCCAACCGCAATGTATAACAATATTGGCTCAATTAACAATTGCAGGCCTCGTAGACAGTCAAGTCATTCGGTTAATCAGTGTTCTAAGAGAAATAAAGATAGCTTGTAATATTTATTTACCAATGTATAACATGATTTACTTCACAATTTTATGTAGATACTTTAAACTCATTTCTCCTTTTTAATTGTAAATGTATTTTCAGGTTGTTGTCAAAATTTTCACAAAAAGTGCGCGTACAAAATACCCAACACATGTACTGGTATAAGTACCAGATCAAATTTAACGAAACAATCCAGTTTTGAAATAAATAATCAAACATCATCCAGTTTGTCAAAAAATACCGTAGGTTATTTCTGCTCATATTTTCATTTTAAAGTATATCCCCTTTTTATCATTACTTTTCCATACAACTTTTAAATTCATATCATTGAACATTGAGTATTTTGTTTGGTTAGTTAGTCATATATTTTGAACCTGACCTAACAAACTAACTCAAGAACTCAATGATATTATGCTAAATATGAACTTTGAATATTTTAAGCCTAATTCTGTGTAATGCTGTAAGACTGTAATGTAATGATAAGCTCAGACTATTACAAATAGTTTTCAAGGTATTTCTAGATGATTACTATTCATGATAGAAACTAAATACGCCAACAGATTTGTAAATTTGTCATACTAATATTGCGTCATCATTTGGACTGGAACTTATATTGTTCATTTGTCGCCATTTTTTTTAATGAGCATTTAAACATCTATAGGTTTCTGATGTATCAATCCTCCTTTTTATAATTTGCTCGCAGGTATTCTAATTATTTTAATAGTGAAAAATTAGGTCTCATTATAACTGTGAACTGTAGTTAAATTTCATGGCGGGTTTAATTTCAATTACCCTACCAAGTAGAAATGGATAACATTAACGACCCTACAGGAAATCTAACTTAAAGTCTTTAACTTTTGGGGTGATCATATTGTGTGACACTACTTAATCCCATTTTCTATTTATACAGAGTTCTCAATATAGAACGGTAGTTATAAAATATCGTTGATAGACAACCTTTTTATATCTGACATGGTTGAACTGTACTAATCATGATATCTCAACAAAGATAATTTATAGATTCAATCCAGAAAATTATTAAATATTTATAAATTAACTGTCAGCAGTATCAAGATTCAAGTTGGTGGTCGTAGAGAATCATCATCGTTTAATGTTTGATAAACATTTTAGACTATAGTAAAGTTAGTGTTATAAAACCCAATGAGAATAATTATTAAAACGCTTTGAATAAATAGTTATAGGATCGTATGTTTCTAGCATCATTTGAGATATTGTAGTGAATGAAAACACAAGTGGGGACAGTGGTAGAAGATTTGTAGCTCAGGTGGATGATTTTGAAAGAGTTTTGTTCTCTGAGCTGGATGGTTTGGTCGTCGAGCTTTCATCGTCCTTCAAACACGTCACTTCTACCCGAAGTTTGTGCTGATGATGCCGTTCAGAAGGATAATGAAAGCTTGACGACCAAACCATCCAGCTCAAAGAACAAAACTCCATCAAATACAAGTGCGGACAATCCAATGTTATTGAAAACAAGATGACAAAATATATCTTAGTAAAATCTGACAACCATACAGTGAATACTTAATTTTCAAAATGTCAATTAGTTGTCTCATGCTTGACTATTCCTTTTGCAAATATCAGTCAATCATCTCAGACTTCATTGTTCTTTTGTTTTCACATCAGTCGTTCTTTGTTTTCGTTCTCTTTTCTTTGATCATCTTAACCTTCTGCCTTCAGGCATTTCACTTTCGATTGATGATACATACTACTTATATCTGTCGACATCAGCAGCACACACCACAATATAATCAGTTATTGAAATTTTTCACATTGTCGAAAATCAATTAAATTCGAACTTACTAGAAAATTAAGTTAACACAATGAATTTAAAACAAAATCTTGTAAAATCAAACAGATTCATGCTACTTACTAGGTTTATTATTATCTACTTTGAAGCCTTAAAATTTCATGATTGAAGATGAGAAAGTAGCAGCCCTGTTCAAAGAGTAATGAAATAATTTGTCTTCAAATTCAAAAACATGGTAGGGGGTTTCTGTTACCTAGAAATCTATCTAAAATAAAAAAGATATCTCAGAAAATCTTAAATGTGGGTGAAGAATGAAAGTAGTGAAATTTACCATATTTCAAAAGTTTCATGTAAAATTGAAAAAAACACACATTTTGAATCAATAATAACGGAGAAATACTCAATAAAGAAAAAGAAATCCGAGGGAAAAGATAAAAGTTAAAAATCGTTTCCAGCTGACTAACTAACTAAATAAAGATTAGCTTTTGTCAAGAGCAAAAAAAGATAATGATTAATTACCACAGTGAACACTGAATATCGTTTTTATTAGAAACTAACTGACTTGAGAATAAAATAAGACGAAAGTGCCCAAGAAAAAGGAATAAGAGAGAAATGTAATTGTAGATTAAAATTTTCACTTGAAGGTAAAGAAAAAGAACATTTCTATTGTCAGACTAATGTAGAATCGGCAAATAGATTTTCACTCCTTGCATGAATAATACTGTTGTTTGGGTTGAATATATATAATAGAAACACTACACCGTCGTTTCCTAATCGCTTAAATAATGTGATAACTAGAATTAGATACCATCAACTATTTATTTACTGTGCTCAAAAGTTTAGTTTTGTTAGTTGTATTAGGTATTAGGAATCCAACCCTAAATAAGGGTTAGTTCGATCTGTTCTGAGATATCAATTTTATTAAGAAATATAATACTATTTGGTTAGATAAATAAAGTATATTGTTCAGGGGTCGAACATATCACCTGTAGTTTCAATAGCTCTCGTCACATTTCATCATACCAAGTTCAAGCATGGTATGGCAGTTACATGAAATATTGTACTGTCATTGAGATAAACGTGATAGATTTTAATATCTTAGTAGGTACATCAAACATTTAACATTTAAACAAAGTTCACAAAAAATTTACTTTTTGTTGTTTTATTATCCATCTTGTTGAATTCAGTACAGAATTTTTAAAATTAATTTATTCATCAATTTACCTAAAATAAAATAATTTTATGTTACCCAGATATTTGGCACTTTTTCTCATTCTCTTTAGAATACCATATGGTAGTTGAATTCTTACCATTTAAGGTATATGTGGATTAATATAGAGTAGATAGAATATGGTTAGGATGGATATTTCGTTCTGCTTCAGAACCGTAGGCTAAATATATCTTCATCCCAGGAGTAATGTTCACACTGGCACTCGAATTCTATGTCTTTTTCTTCAAATTCCCATTGTGTTATTCACTGAACTGCTGGACTCACATAGACACTAGCTTGTGAAAGAAGTATGTTTTGCAATAACAAGTATTGGTAATATATAAAAACTTTCGTCTAAATTAGAGCGAACAGTTTCACAGTATTTGAGCTCCGAGTTTATGTGTGACATTAAATAGGAATAATGTATTTGTAAAATCTCAGCGAATGAATCTGAGATTTTACAAATATATTATGAGATTGTGGAGAAGATTTGTAGCTCAGGTGGGTGATTTTGATGTGGGTTTGTTCTCTGAGCTGGATGGTTTGGTCGTGGAGCTTTCATCGTCCTTCTGAACGACATCATCAGCACAAACTTCGGGTAGAAGTGACGTGTTTGAAGGACGATGACAGCTCCC
>NC_031502.1:50375833-50510141 GCF_000237925.1 Schistosoma mansoni
GTAATTAAGTAAGTAAGCAACTACTTACCATACATATTCAGTAGTATATACCTATATCTGTTATTTTATTATATATTCCATTTCATTATCATAGACTGAATAAAGAAAACAAGTATTTTCAACGAATTATTTATATTTCACACATAGATCTATCAGATTTTACATATAAAAAACAAAAAAAAAACAATCTGATATATCGTCAATTATTTATTCATACAGATTCAGATAACTTGGGGTTAGGCATCCGTTTGATTTTCACACCCATCTCCATGGTATCTTTATACATACATATTCATTAGTTGACAAGTTACTTTCAGTCATTTTACAACATACATACAAATGATAATATAAATAAATAAATAAGGGAATTTCAGTTTTTTAAAAAAAAGAAATAGGGTGGAGTAAGAAAAAAAGAAAAAAAAAGGGGGTAACAGTATCTGGGTAGAAAAATGAAAAATACAAAAAAAAAATCATACTTGATTATCACATCAAGTAAAAAAAAAACATTATCAACATCATTATTATGAAGATCACGTGAAAGAATTCAAAATAAAAAATAAAAAAACTAATTAATTCGGGTAGAAGTGACGTGTTTGAAGGACGATGACAGCTCCCCGACTAAACCATCCAGCTCAGAGAACAAACCCTTAACAAATATATTATTCCTATTTAAGTATTGGTAATGTTTGGATGAAGAATCTTTAGTTTGTAGTTTATTAAAAGTTAAAAAACGTTAGATAGCAGTTTCTTCTTAGTATAAAGTGTTTTGAAGTGTCACCCATTCACGACCCCTCCGCATGTTTTTCAAACTTACAACAGTATGCGATGTCAGCCACAAATACTTGATAGGGTTCTACAGAAGTTTTACTCCTTTATTATTCTACGTATTTCACTTGAATTTCTGTTCAATATTTTCCCTATCCCTCTCTCCACCTCCGCTGTGATATTTAAATTATGAATTAAACATTCAATGATTTCGTAAGTGTACTTATTTCCTTTCTCGAAAAATTTATGGTTATAGTCGATGAACTGAATAAAAATTAATTAAAAAACACAAAATAATTCATTTTATTTTTCCTGATACTCAAAAATGTCATAATTAATAGTAGGCTGATAAAAAGTATAGAATACGTATTTATTAAGTAAATAAAATTGAAAAATACTACTTATTTTAAAATCAGCGATTGAACAGAGCTAGAAAATGTATTTGAATGGAATAATTTAAAGATTCATTTTATCTCGTCAAATTCTGACAAAAGTCAGTAGGTGATGAAATTTACAAAATTCAAGAAGCTTCTCCAAAGGCTTATACAAATGTTAACAAGTAACTAGTTTCAAAGTGTACTTCTCAGAGTTTTCATGAGGAGCTGTGAATAGTAGAATTCAACGTTGTAAAATGCAAGACAGTTATCAACCGATGTTTGCACAATGTCGCAAATCAATTGAAGTTTTTGAAATGTAAGCCTCTGATACAGTGGTTCTACTCAAATCATTTTTCCTGTTATTTTCAACCACAAAAAATAGTACCGTTGTTACAGGTTGAGATACTTTTATGTAATTGTGTAACTTTGTGAAAAGTTCTTGATTTGGTCATGAAAATGATTTTATGACAGTAACTGCAGTATTAATCATTTTGAAGTTGAAGTCTTGTCAAGAAGTAATATACATAAGTAGTAAACTTCATCAAGAAAGTTTAGTAGGTATAAACGATTTATATGGATAAATTAATCAATAAATAATTTTTTGGCAAATGTGTTCAGTAACTAAGTCATCTAGATGAAATTTATTTAATTAAGCTGACTTCAAAAAATTAAGATAAACCACATGTGAGTTGTGTTAGCATATATAAAGGATTTGAATTAATGTCATTTTGAGTGAAATATACGTTCCAGTCAACTTATTAGATTCGTTCAGGTAAGCGATAGAACAGTAATCTTCCTTAAACATTGTTTAGTTATGTGGATTAGGTTGCCTGTAGTTTTCTAAAGTCAGCAGTGAAAAAATGTTAGATATGTTAACAATTGCCAGAAAATGCATTTTAACGATATAAAGGGTTTACGACTGTGATGTGAATGAAGTGAACATCTACTTATTATTTGGATTTTAGTTTGGATCAAATTTGATACCATGCAGAAGACCACAAAAACCTGAGGAGACATATATATGCCTAGGTTTGGTCCTGTGATTATCCCAGGGTAATAACTTCCATCGAGTTCCAAACTAGGACTAAACAAAAAAGTCATTAATTGCCTTTTTCAGTGGTTTTCAATACAAATAGTATTCAGACTGAAGTCTGACTGTCAGTTAGTTCCTATCATTCTCTAAATTATGATTTACATACATTTCTTTTTTTAATTAAGCAGCTATAACTTCATTATTAATTTGTTTCAGTGAAAACAATTTTAGAGATCGTAATTAGCGGGAGAAAAGTTTCTAGACTCGATCAAGTAGTGAACAAATCAATTTAATGCATTTTTTATCACTTGATGGTGTATTTTGCTGTATTAGTTCTAGAGCATGATATTAATTATTTAGACGTTTCAATAGCCTGGAGAAAATAGAATAGAATACATAAAAAATAACAGTTTCGTTCTTGTGTAATGGTTTTATTATCCCTACCTATAAATCATACTGTTGAGACACTAATACTTCTCTAAAATATCAATCCTCAGTGATATTTATATAAAGTTTCAAAAGGATTGTATGAAAAATAGATGATTTTTCAAGCGAAATCGAACAAGCAAGTCAAGTAAACTGTTGTGAAGAGAACTTCTTACCCAGTTATCAAAATTAAAATGCTTTGTTTTTGCTCATGTAGTCAAGGTCGATTACTGTAAGTGTCAGTGTATCTATTAAAATGACTTGAATCTAAACAGTGTGTTTATTCTTAAAGATTACTAGTGTATTAATGCAAATGTGAAGAGAGCTGAACTCTTCCAACAGTTTATATGAAAATTATCAGGAAGAGGGTTTGTGGATATCATAATAATTTAATAGTTGAGCTCATAAGTTAATTGAAGCTAGATCACCATGAAAAACCTAAAACTACTGGACGGCCGTTTTGTCCTAGTGTCGGATTCCTCATCAGTGCGCATCCGCGATCAAAAAAATTATTTTCAATTTGTTAATTGTTCACTATATTAAAATAAATATCATACAGTTTTCTCCTTAATATTGATCTAATTATTCACTATTTTATTCAAAAAAAGATTGATCTTAATCTCAGTAGCATTCCTCGTAGAAACAAAACAAAACAACCATTATTTACTTCATTTTAATGATTAATTTGTAATGCTGAAGTATTCAATAATAATAATAATACAAACTTTACTCCTTAATACACTTAATACATAGAAATAATAATGATGTATTCTCTCTGTTTTCTTTTCAATATTGATGTATGTTTCAAATTATTTCTATGGGAATAAACATAATTCCAATTCTGGTTTTCTTTTCTTTTTTTTAATAAATAAACATAGCTCTAAGCAAAATTGATTACTAGTAATTTGTTTATTTCTGTTATCCGATTTTTTTTATTGTTTTCTCTGTTTTTTCGCTTTTCTCCTTAAATAAGAAAAATAAATTATTGTCCTTAAGGGCATAATAGATTTTGTTTTTGTTTAATGCTCATTAAAATCTTCTAAGGTTTGATAAATAATTTATAAATAATTTTTCGAAAAAAAGTAAATTAGCTTAGATATTTCCTTTCAGAATTATATACTTGCTATGCATTTTTGTATTGGTTGTTTGAGTCTTCTTATTGATGTTTAGAACTGTAATTGATCAGCCTCCTATTGGTATATTTGCACCTTGTACAGATTGCTTCAATATTGCTTTAAGTTGCAAGTATTATAAGCAGAGATGGATCGAACGAATTAAACATCACCCCATTGTTTAAGCTGGTCGTTATCAGAACTCAGTAGCGTGGTAGGTAGTGAGATGGCATTTGAAGCGAACTGTACTGTGTTCACGTTTCGGAATGGACATAAATTCTGCTATGTGGCAGGTACATCCAGCTGATGAGTCCCAAATGGGACGGAATGGGCTTCCTGGATTTCACCACTAGCCACCATCCATCTCTGCTTATATACTTGTAGTTCTTAATAGGATTGATATTGTAAAGACTACAGTTTGTGATTTATTGCATTTAAAAGTCTTGATCTAGGCAAAGTTGATCTTTTAACACGAGAAGTTACTCAATAAAGTACTTTAAGAGAGATGTAAATTGCCCTGATGGGTTCGTGGATATGTGACGATGAGGAGTCTCATACTAGAATGAAACACTTCATGCTGTGGACCATGAAACACATGAGTTTTGTGATCTGGATTACTTCACTTTACCAATGCTGAAACCATCAGCATATATTATTTCAAAAACAGTTTTCATAAAAGACAGTATTGTGGTCTAATTTGGAAACATGAAGGCTACTGTTTAGTGTGAAATACTTAAGAGACTCATAAGACTTATGAATATTTCGTAAAAGTTTCGTAGGGATCCATACAATGGTGCTTCACTCGGAAAGTCACTTATTATTCTTATATTACTGAAAGAATCCCGTGATTGATTTCCAAATGTTATGTAGGTTCTATTCAATTTCACTCTACAATAAAACATTTATTATTAATAAAATACATTTCTGTTTGTAATTAATAATAATGAAATGATTAATGTGTCAAATACTAGTAATGTTTCAATTTTGTTTACAAATGTTTTAGCAGATAATCCCTTACTCCTAATTTTGAAGTATGTTAATAGATTACTATCCAGTTTTACTTAGCTTATAATCGGTTGACATGAAATACAAAGTTTATTATCAATGATAATCTATATTATTAAAAAGGGATCACATAGTCAAAGCAACGGAATATAGTACACTATTATATCGACTGAGTATACCAGTCGGTTGAGGTTGTAAACTCTATTGAAAAAAGATACTGAATATTATGATATGTAGACAATAAAGTTTGAATTATTTTTTTGGTAAGCGTTTTTTAGCGAGTTAGTTTTTCTACGGGATGGGGTCGCTAACCCCATGCCCAACCCTCCTCCTTTACGCGGACTTGGGACCGGCAGTAACTCTAGAAGAGTTACAGGCGTAAGTAAGACAATAAAGTAATTTTTCATGGAATTAACTCAGATGCTTTCAGATTAATTATTCTTTATTGGGTTTTAAACACGGCTTATTTCGCCTTTTAAGTATATAAATGTAAAACATCTTTCCTTTATACTACTATACTACTATCTATACAGTGTTTATTCTTTGTTCTTATGTAGATGTCTTGATTTCTAAGCTTAAGACACTACAGTTCCAAACAAATCCATGACAATTACAAATATATGTGTATATATACATAACAACGAAATGAGAAAACAGATAAACGAAAAAAGAAAAAGAAGAAACATTTCATTTGGCTTGTTCAAATTAATTTTGATAGTTATCACGTTCATGTTTCTAAGAATTTAGCATGTTATACGTGCAAAAATTATTAATAATTTGTTGCTGGGGGGGTTTTATACATCACTTAGCTTTTTCATATACATGTCGAAGGTTGTTTTTTTCTCCTTTGAAAAAAGTTAAATTCTATGACAATTATGAACTTCTAATGATACCCCTGGGTCCTATATAAAGAAAACAACCAAGTAATCAAATAAATAAATGAAATATTCTAATCAATCATTTAGTTTATTATTCATTATTTCTTCTTATTCAATGTAGATATATTAAACTTTCAAGCTAGTCAGAATTAGTGTTACACCTTTATATCTTTTCGAATGGATTTCAAAATGAAAAGTCGACTAACATATCTCAATATACAGTATATTTTTCTGTTGAGATTAAATGAATTGTGAATTGTTTATAAATAGTTCAGGACTTGACATGCATGACATTGATCACCACCCAGTTATCAATCAATTGTGATTACATCTCAGTCCTACAGGAAGTCGGTCGCGACCCGAATAGCTCAGTGGTAAGGTCTCTGACTGTGAATCTGGGTGACATGGGATCGAATCCGTCAGGGAGTACCAGTTCCCTCAATATTACAGGTACAACTTGCTGACGAGTGCCAAGTAGAACGAAACCCGGGTTCAGGGTTTCCTGTTGACCACCTCCAACCACCATCTTATCCCAACATGGTGCACTCAGTGTCGAGCAACCTAGACTAATGTCCAAATTGCAAACTGATCGATAGCATTTGATCAGCACTAAGAAGGACTTGACACTCATGACATTGATCACCACCCAGAGATCAAACAATTGTGATAGTTCAGTGTCATCATGAAGTCAAAATGATATGGTGTAAAAGTCGATTTAAAAAAAAGGTCTTCTTTTCTTCTAACATACATTTCAATAGAAATATGATTTAGTTAGAATTCGTTCATTTATCATGCACTAAGATTAAACTCCTAATCAAACATATCATTATTACTGGATCAAATAATAAACAGCTTTATTTCGTACAAAATAATTCTACAAAAAAGAAAAAAAGGTTTCATTTTCGGGATTCTCAGATCAATTTCATTACATTAGTCCTTAGGCTTTCTAAGTAGTCTGTCCAAACTAAAACAAATTATTGATAAAACTATATATGATTTGAAAGTGATCAGTTTCTCTTTTAAATGAGTCACTAAAGCACGAATATTCCAATATAAGATAATAAAATGTGGATAAAAAAGCATTGGAATTCCGATAAACTACTTCAGACCGCTTTGAGTAGTTGATTTGTATGTTTATTATTCGACAATCGGTTCATAATTCAGATAGGGTTCGCTCATTAGGAGAAGGATGTAGTTTTTAAATGATGTGTTTAGGTTTTCTTAACTTCGGTATTATTTACTATAGTATCACAGATTCCACTAGTCTACTCATCTTAGTTGTTTCACATAAGTTTGTTAGTTACACTTATTTATAGGTAAAACCTGAAATTTCAAGACATATTTTGTTAGTTAAAGAGTTAATGATTTCATAATGTCTGTTGCTTAATGATAAACTTTACTTCTATTTAACTGTTTCCATTAAACCCTTTTAGCTGAGTATACTCATATCCAATTGAAGTATGCTTTGACAACTTGACAAAATTCAAATTTCTTTTATGTAGTGTAAATATTGTAATGACGAGTACTGAGAGTTGAAATCTAACCCACTTCATTCCTTCAGTTATCTCTGGCTTATAGACTATGATGGTTGAAACTAAGTATCCGATTAATAGTTACAATATACAAGATTTGTTATTTCACAATATGTTGTTTAAGAATAGAGAATATTATGATGTATACCTGTCTAATTGTAGACAGGAGCCATTTGTTCTGTTATGAGAGCAGATATAAGTTTACTATCTGAAACGAACTGAAAAAAGCACTATTTATTTAATCTAATATCATTTGATGAATAAACATCGTGCATTTATCCCACATATTACTGGCCAGTTTTATTCTATACAAATAAAATTAAGCGGTCATCGAACATGTTATATGAAGACGGGACTCTTTGTGTTATAATGGAATATTTTGATTTGCATTAATGTGTTTTCACTGTGATCTAGGGAAACTGCAGTAAATTTCAAAAATGCAAAATAAATTGTGAGTTGTTGATTTATGCATTATTATTACTAGTAAGTTCTTTGGGTGAGACTATAATTTGTGGACGACCTTTGAACGAAGCTAGACTGACCTTGAGAGTGTTCACCTAATAACTAGGATCAAATGAGGGTCATAAACCCGTGTGAGGAATTTGAATTATGATTTATAGTTGATGGTTATGGTTAGGAATTACATTGCAAATGTTCATCACGGAATAATATCAGCTTTAATGCCAAAACTTTATTTAGCTAATTGAATGAGTGAATTTCACGCCAAAATCTGAGACCTGTTAACTTATGCCTGATTGACTCGTCCATAAATTTTAGTCTCAAAGTTTTTTGGGAAGAGAAGACAATGTAAAAATTTGATTTTTGCCTATGAAAGAAAATAACTTTCCAGTAAAAAAGCATGATATATTGTGATCTTATGATGTAGAGGCTTAATGTGATTAAATTCTTAATCTTTTTTATTATTTCAACTCATGCAAATTCCCTAATTCACAAATTTAAACAAAGCCAAATACATAATATTTACAGAATAGCATGAATTCATTGCCTTTTGTTGCTTACTCTTTGTCTGCATACAAGATAATACGTTTAACTGCTTAGAATTGTCATTTCATTTAATTGTGTGAGGGAAATGATACTGCCCAGGTGCCCAGACTGAAGCAGGTATCAAATTAAAAATGAACTGGGAATCAATAATGAGTATTTTGTGTAAAATGTGGAAGAAGCCAACTATTAAAATTTTAACAGGAAAAGTTCGTATGATTGTTTAATGTAATAGATCCAGATTGTTATGTTAATTAATGTAATAGCACTTTTTAAAAGTTAAGAAAGGAGAGGTAATATATAAGGTCGGTTTATTAAATACTGAGTTTGATTAATCGAGAAGAAAGGGGTCAACATGTAACCGAAGCAATTTAAATTTAACTACTGACTCTTACTGGTTACAGAGGTGAGACTTGATTCTTTTCATTGCCTGACTTTTGAGAATTTTAATAAAATAGGATTGGACTGTTTATTGATAAGTTTGAATGAATTCATTAGATCTACGTTGTTCTTCGTGTACAGTAAGCGGCGTACTATTGATGATGGGGAATAATTTAAAAATAGCATTTCTAACTAAGTCATTAAACTAAAAATTCTTCAGATTATTGAGCTGTTAGAGTGTCAACGATATAGAAATGCAAATATCTCTCATTTTTGATGATATTGGTTTGTCTGACAATAATAATATAGCAATCTCACGTTCTTACAACAGTACATGATTGAATGTTTAAAATAATTGAATACTGGACACATTGTTCAATCAACTCAGTCCCATTACATTTAATGAAATTTCATGTGTACATCAGAATTTTCGATTGAATATCTACAATTTTTTAAACCGATCTCAATTCATATACTCACTAATTAATTGTATCTATAATCTTTAATTATTGCATATGTTATTCCTATTTCACAATAACTAATTTTAATAGTTGAGATCATGAATCAATTGAAGCTAGATCACCATGGAAAACGTGGAAGCACTGGAAGACCGTTTCGTCCTATTGTGAAACTCCTCAGCAGTGCGCATCCACGATCCCGCCTCGCGAGATTCGAACCCAAGACCTATCAGTCTCGCGCGCGAGCACTTAACCTCTAGACCACTGAGCCAGCATCCAACGGTGTTAATGTCTTACTTCAACCGATACACGAAATTGAGCAACACATCTACCAATGTCTTCAGTGAGTTACTATCTCACAACAGATCTGGTTTTAACTCCACCGGTCTCTGCTTCTCATTAGAACTCATGATCTCAACTATTTAAATTACTATATTACCCACAAAACCACTTCTGATAATAATTAATTATATTACATTTTTAATCATAAATATTAACTTTAATTTTTATCATCAAGACAAAGTTGCCTACTTATATGTGACCAGCCACAAGAAAACTATTGTGGGGCAAAAAAACAACAAAACATATACATATTTTGATTGATATGAAAAATATTAGTGAAGTAGTTGCGACACATTGACTCTTTTGAAATCCTTACTTTTTAAAAACGTTAGTGTTTCAACTTTTTCCTTCTTTTTCTGTTTTTCTCTCTTATGTATTTGTTCCTCTGACTTTTTTCTCCTTAGGATAGAGTTATAGACAAGATAAAAATTGACTGATTGATTGATATAATAAACGTTTAATAAAACAGAACAAAAAATATGCGCAAAAACTGGAAATGTAATTACGTGACGGCTCAAAAGAGTGTAGATGGTTAATTCTTTCTACGTTTGTTTCCTTTGTGTAAGGATAAGAAAAAGTTAGAGAGATATGGAGAATTTGAAGTTTCCCCCTTCATATTTTCTTATTTTACGTGTTCTCATACTTATAACAATGAAAATGTAACATGAGATGATAGTTTGTTTCGAACGTAATCCAAATGTGATGAACACAATGATTGAAGTCATTTAACATTCAATAGAAACTGATTACATAATCTCAATATAATAATCTTGAAAGGTTCTATTTTTAAATCTTTATGATTTGACACGGTAGTTCAAAAAGAGTTATAACATAATGCGACAAGTAATTATCAGCGGTAATTACATACTCTTCAATAAATATATATAACACCTTGGTTGCATTGTCACATTACCATAAAGATAAAAATGTTTTGCCTGTTTTAATCGTGACTGATTATCGAAATTATTAAGAGATCATCATCTGATAATAGAAATAGTATGCAATGATCACTTTTGAATAAATTACTTCTGTTTCGGATCAAGAACTGACGTTAGTTGGACGACCATTGAAACTATTAAGTATTAGATAGCTGTTCCCTTCTGGTATGGGACTATTTATCAGTGTGAACCTTGGACTTTCAGGCCTTACTGTAAAACACGTGTTCAGTATTTACCAACTATTGGTGATTGTTTAACTAAATCTTGTTCGTAATATAAAACCATAAATTTCAACTATTCTCAGGACAACTTATGCTAGATTATATAAATTCTATCAGTTTTGTTTGTTCATCATAGAGTGTTGGTTAAAACAATGAACAGATGGTCATTTAGCATCTATTTTTAACTTTCCTATACTTACTTTAGTTAACACAACAGAATAGTATGATTGATTATTAAATACATGACGTTTTGTTTGTGTTATAAGTTGTATTATACTGTGTTATGTTTTATTTATATTGACATAAATAGTATATAACACTAGTCAGGAATAGAATGTTTGGCAGCAGAAGATCGAGAGGGAAAAAAACGGCAACAGAAAGTAATTGATATGGAAATGAAGAAACAGTCAAGTCTGAGACGATTGATTAACATTTTGTAAATTAAGTATTCACTGTATGATTCTCAGATTTTACTAAGAGATTCTATAATTTTATATTCGATTACATTCGACTGTACCCACTTGTATTCTCGTCCACTACAATACAAATTAAATTATCATATATATTATAAACATACTTTAAAAATGTATATCTATATAAACATCTTGTAAACTTGGTATTTTCTCCAGTAAAATGGTTATGATCCATTCTTGTTCAAAGTAATTCATTTTATATTGGAAACGGTTTTCAGAAAAAATAAACAGAACACTGATTTCGGAACTATAATCGCCAGAATTTTGACATTTAATATGAACTGTATTTTTCTGGTAGACTAAATGTATTGATCAATAGTTTGTTTTTGAGCTTGATGTCTTACAAAGTCTTTAGCATAGTAGACATTTAGAAATAATGCTTCTTTGTTCTTACAAACGTATACTCAAGAAATGTGTGAACGAATTTCTCGAAACAGCTAACATGATGCAACTCTTCACGAGCTCATACATTCTTTTAACCTAAATGTTCAAGGTGATAATTTAAAATGACGAACGTTTGAAACAAGCAAGTATTACTGTATATGCGATGAACAATTGTTGTGCAGCTTCAATTTACTGTGGTAGTTTATGATACTATATCGTAATGACTAGTCACTAAAATGATCACTTCGTATCAAATTATCAATATCATAGAATACTTGTTAAGGTAATAAAGGCTACTTTTTACCATCTGTTGAATGAGTCTGCTTCCATTGAAAGCAAACACCTTTGATCATCGTTGATTTTAATAAAGATCATTATGGACTGTTTTAGCGCTACTTTTAACTTTTTCGCAGAATAGTTTTATGTTTCAACCCATTAGTCATTCAATCACAATACATCTTGACTATTCTGATAGTATGCTCTTCAGAATTCAACTGCTTTTTAAAAAAAAAGTAATTGTGGAGATTACTCAGTTGATTGGAGAAATGCTGAAAATCAGAAAGACCTATTTCTGAACTCATTAACACTGGTTTCTTATAACTTTATCAAGTTTTAAAACCATAGCTTTTGTGTTTCACAGCAAATGCAACGGCATGAAATCTCTTTAGTGGAACCTAATGATTTGAATTTCAAACTGCAAGACATAGCTTTATCATTATAAATGAAAATAATGGTGCTCGTTTCTGCTTTGTCACTTAAAAACATAATTGTTATATGAGTTTTGGCATTATTTTTTTTGATTAATAATAATGTGTATGGTTAACGATGAGTTCTGGTCAATAAAGGAACTTAAAATGTGCTTATAGTACTATTTAAGACCAATCTTCTGGATATATCTGCATCCCAGTGTCGATGTTCACAGTGGAACTCGAGCTTAGTACCTTTTGAGTTGGGGTTTGAAGTGAAAGATTCTACTTTCAAAATTCTACTATGGACACCAGCACTTGGATTCAGGTAAATCTAACTGATGAGTAACGAATGATGATTTCCGCTCATCATGAGTTTCACTACTAACTATAATTCAGTCTTACCAAAACTTGTACTTACATCTTTAGTTAATAGACTACAATGTTATGTAAACCATGAATAGAAGTTTTTTGAGACGTCTATTTATCAGGAGTAACAGCGCCAGGATTAATGATAGATTTGTTTTAGCAATGAGCTTATTAGCTTTTAATAATCAAAGAGCAAAATATTTATCAACATAAAACATTAAAATAACATCCTATTATTATACTACTTATAACTCATCAGTAAATATCCATAAATAAAGCAAAATAACTGATATGAGTTAATTTTTATATCATTTTCATCAGTAAGAAAGGCAGAAACAAAAATACAATATGTTAATCTTGGAAGACATGTTAATGCAGTTATTGAAGTAAACTAACTACTCTTACATTAATCTAATCTTTCCTAGTTAACTTTGATAATGATTCCTTTTTAACAGTTAGTATCAATTTTAGTAAACGAATCCATTCAAAATTCTTTACTTTTACTATGGAACTGAAGTGTGTAACTGATTTTTATCAAAGAGTTTATAATCAAACTAATATTTTTGGTAATACAAATAAGATGTTACACCATTTTTAATGACAACTTAGAACAAGAATGCTGAAAATTCAAAAAAAAGAAAGTTGGCGAGACTATAATTTTTGGATGACCTTTCAAGGAACCTCATGTGACCTTGAGAATCATTAGCCAATCAGTAAACAATCAGTAAAGAGTAAAAATGTATTATACGAAATCAAAGGATTTAAGTGGATACACTTCTTTTACATGGTTCAACAACTTATCAAGGTTATGAAAATGTTCAGAGGTCCTAAAATCGCAATGCATACGGAGGAAAACCATCCATATGGCTCCATAATAGTCGGTCTCCGGAGCCACGATTAAGATGCAAAAACTCTTTCAGCCTCGACCACATAGCTTTATTATTGTTTGTGTGTACTCTGGTTGTGTAAGTTTGTCATTTTCATTACGCATATATCCCTACAATACTCATACCAATGAACAGCCGGAGCTTCAGTAAAATCTGCGGTTATTGCAGCCAATGTTACTGGTGCTTTTATTATACAGTTCGCGGCAATAATTATAATATGCGTAAGTCTCAATCTAGATCGAGTGAAAAAAGTTCCTATTCTAGCAGACGTCTTCCTCCAACATATATTACATCGAACGACAACATCACGGTAGTCTGCAAAAGGTCTACAAGTCACTTGATAACCTCAATTACAAATAAAAGAACTTTTTAGTAGTCCGATTTATTGTAGCCGCTTAGTTGTCACGTCTTCTCTAAAATCCTCTTTGAACCGATTGTACATAAACATCAGGTACTGAAATTGACGCCATGACCTTGAGATCCCTCAAAGGCTTCTGATTATCTCGTCCATAAACTATAGTCTCGCTAAAAATTTCATTAATTTGAAGTAGTGAAATAAACATCATTTGTACCTTTTATTAAAATTTAACTGATTTTCACTTGATTTTTTTCCTTTTTTAAATCAATCAATCGTGTTAATGCATCAAACAATTTCGTTTGGTTTTCTTCTATTAAGAAATAAAATTTTGATAGGAAAAAATGGATTCATTGAATTTCAAAACATCTTAGATATTCACATATATTTCATATATAATACCATATTAATTCCATGGTAAGGAAAGTTTATATTTCAGATAGATGATATCGAAAGCACTTAGATTCTCTGAAATGGATAGTTTACTTATGAAGTGTTCATTGTATTTGTATTTCTAAACAAAAGCCATCTCTTAAACTTCAAAATAGTGATGACTTTATGTTTGTCTGCATGAAATATGGTTGACTGACTGTGCTACCATTGTTTGAAAATGTTGTTTTTGACTACTTCTTCCCTTAACTTGATGTTTGAACAAGTTTAGAGATTGAGTCTCTTCTCATTTGTTTATTGATTACTGAGTAAACCAGAAGCCAAGTCTACAAAACTCTTGGAATTTCTGCGGTTATCTACATCTATCTAACCAAGTGAAGACACATTATTATGTTTGCATAAACCGAAGAAAATAATAAGGATTTCTTCCCGGCTGTATTTTGCTTCACCATTGATGCAACTTATCTTTGTAATGATATGTTTTTTACCAGTTTATTCGTTAGTTTGTAGAGATTTCGTGCATATAAGTGATTCACCAATTACTATAGTTTCTACATTTAGAAACTTGTGTATAGTTCGAATTATATAAATGCATTACATCTATAAAAATTTATGCACATAACAGATTAGTGGATAAATCAGATCAATGAATAAATCACTTTATGATAAGTTTTCTTTATGAAGCCACATGTTTGAATTATGAACAGGAATTTAAGAACCCACCTGGTTTGACGATATATATAAGGCTTAGTATTTGTTGTTGGCAACTGTCTTGAATTCGTCGAGTTTTTCAGTATCAAACCGCTGTAATGTCATTTCTCTAGTTGTCCAGTGTTTCATTAGCTTCAGCATCATTCTGTCAACCAGATAAATATATTTAATCTTGTGAAATTCATAAATTGATTGATACGATATGTGCCTGATTAAGAACTGATGGGTTCGAATCAATCAAACATTATTCTGAAACTGATTTTTCTTCTGTGGAGTTGAAAGTTTTGAAAATCAGCGCACTGGGATGTAATTTTTGATTCAGGTTTAGTTTGGAATGAATTAGCACCCGTCAAAAAACTGTTGTTTTCACTTGTAAGGAGTCATAGACGTCTGTTCAGGGTATCTGAAGAGAAAAATTGTCAGTGCCAAGATAACTGCGTAAAAGTTGTAAAACTAGCTCGTTTCAGTCGAATTGATAGTTAACGAAAAACATGAGAAACATTCTTCTTCCTATCAAGTATAACACTATCATGATATATAGGCATCTCAACTAAATTTAAATATTTGTTCTATATATTTGTAAATAATTCAGGTTCAGTCACATTCACTTCATGGAAATGAAGACCAATCTTTATCAGTTCAATTTCAGAAAAATAAAACTCAACGATCTCTAGACACTGGTTTGGAGAGCAAGTCGGCTGATTTGAAAAGTAAGTATGAAAAATATGAACAGCTTATTTCATTTCAGTTGTTTAGACTGACGAATAAATAGTTATTTTTGCTATGGCATGCATAAAATCTGTCAAGTTGTCTATTATTGTAGAAATGTTGTTAGATTGTAACAATTTATGTATTTTGAATCATCCAGTAAAACGTATTCATCTGAGGGATTATTCTTATTTCCCAACTGTAATACAAACAATGAACTTTTGTTGAACGTCAAGTCGAACCACGTCTGGTGTGAGACGATTATTTACCGCAGACAGTAGAAGGTGGTAGAGAAATATTGTAAATTGAATGAGGTTAGACACTAACACCGTTGAGTGACGGTTCAGTAGTCATGGATGTACTATACTCAGTAGTTCCATACCAATACCGAACATTCATCAAGTAACTCAAGATTTTCAATAGCGGTCTAATCAAGATCACTTCATGATTTTAACGATAAAAATTTTACGATTTCTACAAATCCCCCTGCTCTGATTTCTGTTGATATTATATCTATTGAATAACAATTAGATTGTAATACAAGTTAGCTGACTATTGGATCACCAGAAATGTATCTTATACAGTAAAGTGTTAGAAAGTTGTAAATTGAAGATAACAAATTGTCTGAATCATATAAATGATTATTGTTCCAGAAATATTTAAGTTGGAAAGAAAGTTGTGTCAGTATAAAGTTCTTATTAATAACTACAGATTCAATCTTTGTTATCAACTAAGAAATGAAATATTTGAATTAATAGTACAAGTGTGAAAGATTTATGTATTTAAAAGGCATTTCTTTAAAACAGTTAATCCCTTTCATAAGTGTGGGTAATGGAATGAAAAAAGATGGAAGTTTATTAAAACCATATGATATATTAACTCGTAACATTTTGAAGTATCGGATCAAGCATTTGCTTAATAGCATTTATAAATAAAAAATAAAGATCAATTAGAAGAACTAAAAGATCAGAGTAAAACAAAGATAATAGTGAAAACAATGTGTATCATACCACCCTGGATAATAAGTTTAATTTAAGTACAAACTATTTCTGAAGACAACCGACGTTGGAACTAAACATTGAAGTAGCTAGGGCTTCAACAAATCAGGGTTGAAATACGTAATAAGATTGGTTCTTATTCATAATTGATAGTTTTGCATAATAGTTATCTAGGTTAAATACTTTGTTTATTCATTGGATTCTCTTGAAGTATTTATTCATTATCTATTGTTATCGTGTTTCATCGTTATTTTAATCCATCTTTTTATTATGTTCATCATTCTATACTATTGAGAAGTGTAGAGTACTGAACAAATGAGTTTGCACTTGATATTTTACTTTGTTATTTTGATGGAGTTTTGTTCGCTGAGCTGGATGCTTTGGTCTAAACCACCCACCTGAGCTAGAAATCTTCTCCACCATTTCTACTTTGTTATATTTGTACAATAACCTGATAAGAAAATTGATGTATTACATACATCTTACAAATATGTAGGATAATCCTTTAAAGTGTTCTACGTCTATCATTCATTTTGATGTACTGAGAATTTTAACGAAATTCCTTAGAATCTATTCAGTTACACATTGGTAAAAAGTATCGATTTCTTAGTTGAACAAAAAAAACTGCTGCAAGTGTTATTCTATTATCCTTAATTCTTGTGGGTTACTGACCGACAAAACACTTCTAATATAAACAATATTCTTTCCCTATATATATATATATATATATAATCCAGATCAATTTTCATTACAGATACAATCAATGACCTGAAATCTAATCAAATTAAATTACAAAAAAACCTAATAATAATAATTACCATTATAAGAAATCTGAATACCAACATATAAAACAGTGAAAGTAGTTCATCTATCTATTGTTTATGTAAAAATTTTTAACTACTCAAACTCATTATATTTACTGCCTCGTTAAACCGTTTTAAACAAAACAAAGAAAGGAAAGAGCGGAAAGAAAAAAAAACACGATCGATAGAGACAAGTTTAAAGAATTAGGAAAGAACAGGAGAATATTAATTTGTCTTTATTTATTTATTTATTTAATTTTACAGTGGCAAATATGAATTCGACCCCATTAAAAAAAATTATTAAGGTTGGTTGAGAGAAAAAAAATAATGAGAAATATATAGGTAGAAAATAAGCTCTTTTTGACATGAATAATTCCGAAACGGGTAAGAGAGAGAGACAGCCTGAGAGGGTGGATTAAAACAAGAATGAAAGTTACGTCAGTTGAATAGAAGTAAATAAAATATTGTTTTCATTGTTTCAAAATAAAATATTAATAAATAAAGGTCAGTAAACTTTGTAGAACATTGAAATTTTTTTTATGGCATAGAAACTTATATTTCTATATCTTTATGATAATTAAATGATAAATAGAAGACAGTGGAATAGTTACGTATGTAAATGAATTTAAACTTCACCCCATCGCATAAGCAAGTGGCTATCAGGACTCAGTAGACAAATGGATAACGCGTTGGCGTTTGAAGCGAGAGTACTGGGTTCGAGTCCCAGAGTGAACATCAACTCTGAAATGCAGGTACATCCAGCTGACGAGTCCCAAATAGGACGAAACGCGCGTCCTGGATTCCACTGCTAGCCACTATCCATCTCTGCCCACCAGACAGTGGAATTGTTTCGGGTATAATACCAAATACATAAACGAGTTTTTCTTAAGTAGAAAAGTTCATAAACATTCATTGATTTAAAAGTAGTGTTTTTATAATAAACTGGTAATCTTCATAGTTGAAATCATGAGTAAACTGAAGCTAGACCATCATGGAAAACCTGGAAGCACTGGACGGACGTTTCGTCCTATTGTGGAACTCCTCAACAGTGGGCATCCACGATTCCGCCTGGCGAGATTCGAACCCAGGACCTACCAGTCTCGCGCCAGAGCATTTATCCGATAATCCTTCTGAAAGCAGAAAGGACTAAGCTGATAACTACGTGGATATTTTAAATCAAGTTAAATTATAAGTTTAATGATCTCATGCTTTCAATGATATTGCAGTAGATGTTACTTAGTGATAAAAACTAACTTCATAATTTAAAAAAAGAAGTAGAATATATCTGTAAACATTTCATGGATTAAAATTAAACAAATGAGCTGTGATGTTTCACTAGGCAGTTTGGTGTAAGTTTCATTAGAGAAGTTTTATACGTTCAACATTTCTAGCTAATCATTTATAACCAATTCTTATTTGATTATCAAATGATTTGTAATTGGAATATTCACATTCATCATGAAAAAAAGACAAATAAATGCTTGATAAACAAGCTAGTGACTATCAGTACTCACTAGCTAAGTGGATAATGGGATGGCGTGTGAAGCGAACGATACTGGGTTCTAGTCGCGGAATGACCATCAACTCTGCAATCTGGCAGGTATATCCAGCTGACAAGTCTTAAATAGAACGGAACGTCCATCCTGGATTCCATCACCGTGAATTGTTTCTTGTAAGGATTTTGACTTAAGGCAAGATCGAGGCAACCCGTTCAGGATGTACATATGCCAATAAGCGTCTGATCAATTGCATTCCTGAACATCAATGAGAAGGTTCGAACAACCAATACAAAAATGTAATAAAGAAATGCTTGGATAATTTTCTAATTATTATTGTTTTTCACTTTTATATAACTAGCAGTTATTTAACTAAGGGGTAAACAACTTAAGTTTGGTCATTATGATATAATCAAGAGAACACTTCAAACCATTGAATGTTAAATCATTATAGCTTGAATAAATTGTTAATCAATGCGCCATATGCAAAATCAAGTGTTTTTTTTAATGGATTCATGTTTGAAGATGTAAAACAAAATCATCGATTGAACATTCAATACTTATATCTAATATAAATAATGAGAAAAAGTACTTAGTTGTCATGCAGCTGAATATTGTTGACTGTAAAACGAAAGTAATATGTTTTATCATCATGGTGTAGATCACTTATATTCATGTTAATAGAGACAAAGACACCATGACAAACTGTCACGAGGGAAAGATGTTTTCTGGAGTGTCATCACAAAAATAAACGAACTAAATGAATCTTATTGTGATTCAATGATTAAAAGAAATAAACATTCTAAGAAAACACTTTTCAATCAAAGCTAAATCGCCATAGAAAAGCTGGAAGTGCTAGACGGCCGTTTCGTCCTAGTATGTGATTCATCAGTAGTGCACACCGACGATCTCTCTCGCGGGATCTTTTGAGTTTATTGACTGCATCATATCTATGTCAACTTTCATAGTGCGAGATAAAAATATTGCTTTGCTTGCAAACTATTGTGTCTTATTTTTCATCGCTCTCCTAATGTGAAATGTTCATAATAAATCTTAATACTCTGTTGTGATGCTTATAGTCTACTGAACGGAGTAATGTTAGTTACAAAAGCATTGAAGATCAGGAAGCAATAGACAACTGTCTCGCCTTTATGTTACATGCTCTAGATTAGAACAAAACACTTCCAGTGCCTCCTAGTTCGGAATAATTTTACAACTGAGATTGATTTATGATGTAAACTACAAAATTCAATGATCATCACAATTCATCTACCCAAAACTTAATTTTATTTTCTACTTTCAAAATGTGAATCTTTATATGAAAGGCAGAATTGAAGTACATTACTTCTCTATTTTTGTCCCTCATGTTTACATTTTCACAAAGAATTAGTCAACAGAAAAACATTCGAATAACCAAAGCATTTTCAAGATTTTTAACATTGTAACGACAACCGACAACGAAACACACATATCAGTTAAAATAAACAATCTGGGATTTTAAAAACTGTCCTAAAATGCACAGAAAAAATTTGTCAGTTTCTTTAAACAGTTGTTTATATTTCACTAAAATTACGAACCGATTTTAGGCAACCATTCCAAACCAGGAAGAAACAAACAACCGTTTCGTCGTTGTGCAACTACGACACTATATCCGGATTTGAAAGCAAAACCCTCAGTCTCGTACACAAATGTTTATCCTATAGATCTGTGAGCCAGGATACAGTAGTGTAAAAGCCTAACTTCAATCAGTCCATGATATTGAGCGGGACCGAATTTCCTGGGTTCGATTCTCGGCTGTGGGGTCTTGGATGCACATTGCTGAGATGTTCTATATTCTGACAGTTCAGTGCTTCCTGGTTTTGGGTGGTTGTCTAAGTAATATCGATTCGTGATTCCAACAACATTCAACCGTCTCCAAAACGTTGTGCTGACAATGGTTTATATGTTGATGCCTTCAAGTTGTACCTCATTTTATTTTGATTTTGTTGAAAACCAATCAACGACAATTATAACATAGACAAATAAGAAAAGGCGATATTTGGGCGAGACTATAATTTATGGACGAACCAATCAGATTTAAGATAACGAGTCCTGAATTTCGGCGCGAAATTCACTCATACATTTTGCCAAATAGCGTCTTGCCATTTGAGCTGATGTCAGTTTGTGATTAAAAACCCTAAATCTAATCCCGAACCCTACCCATCAACCGTGAATCAAACTTCTTTATAACCTTCATTTAGTCCTAGTGAGTAGGCACATGTTCGCATGGTCACTTTTACGTCTCTCGAAGGTCGTCCACAAATTATAGTTTCAACGAAATGTGTTTTCTTTATTTCTAATTTGTACATATTCTCAAGAATATATTATTTCCGTTCACTTCAAATATTAATAATTTATGCTTATTCTCTTAGCCAATAAGTATTGCTGTCATTATTACGAAATCATGATAATTACCCTATCCTATATATAAATATAATCTAGTTGCACTCTGTTTTTTGAGGAAAGATGTAAATATAACATAAAACGTTTTTAAACATTTCCTCCAAAAACATTTTAATAATTAAAAAAACGGCACATTATTAATGTAGACCTTAGTTTTAAACTGTATGTATTTACCAAGATACATATAATCTGAAGTGTTTATTTGAGAAACGATGATGAGAAATAAGATCACATTCTTACTGATAGTTATCAATTAGATTAAAACTATATTATTTAAATCGAAAAACAAAATGGAGACTGAAGTACAGTTTATTTATCGATGCAGATATATCAATATAACAATTATACATTTGACGTTGTTCTACCAATTCACAGTGCAAAACTTTTGGTTATATTGTAGTGAACAGAACACGAGTGGGGACAATCGAACGTATTTAAGCATCAATTACAAGCTATCTTACTAAGATCTGATAACCATACAGCAAACAGTTAATTTACAAAATAACAATCAATTGTCTCAATCTTCACTGTCCCGTCTGTAAATATCAATCCATCTTTAATTTCATTATTTATACATTTTCCTACCGATTGCGCTTCATTTCAGTTCTTTCCTTATCTGTCTTTTTCCAAAATACATTTTACGTCTGACCGTCACCATATACTACTTATGCGGATATAAGTAGACCACACCACAATATTATATGTAGTTTTTTTTAATTTTTACTATTCAACATAAATGTGCTGGACATTGAAGATTTACTTAATGGATTTTGTTGGGATGATCTTCAAATATCAAGTCGGGTAAACATTTGTTTTGCTCCAATATACAGTCAATGTACAGATCGATAGTTTACTCAAGTAGACGGTCAGACATTTAACAGTTTGAAGTATTTTGTTCATTCCTTGTTCAGAAAAAAAATAAAATAAATTTTTGATATTTGAGTCATTTTCAACTTTTTTGCATCAGATTATCATGTGATAACATTAACGTTGCTATTCTGTAGGGTAAGAATACTGTAAGTTGATCATATCCCTTTAAAATAAATCAACGTTATATCTTTAGATTGTCTATACTCCAAATTATTTAAAATAGACTCAAGACAGGAGACCATTCAGTATTCCAAGGTTATATGACTAATTTTCTATTTTCCTAAAAGATTGCATAAGGTATTCTTTCATTTCATATACAAATGTTTGTAATAAGCGACGGCGTTTGAAGTGAACTGTATTGAGTTCGAGTCCCTTAGTGAACATCAGTTCAGCTACATTCAACTAACGAGTCCCGAATAGGATGAAACACGCGTCCTGGATTCCACTACTAGATACTATCCATCTATACTTATAATGCTTGTGACTGAAGACAATATCAAAGCAATCCTTACAGGATACGTATATGCTAATAAGAGACTGATCAATTACAGTCCTCAACGTCAATGGGAAGATTTGAACAACCAATACATTAATGAATTATTTGCAATAGATAATAAATTTACATTGTTACTGAATCAAAATCACATTAACATTCCTAACATTGACCTTTTGTATTATTTTTAAAAAAAATTTCAGATCACTTAAATCAAGAAACTAATGATCATGATCTCAGGTAATTGAGTGATGAATTAAAAAGTGTTTTCAGTAATATGAACTTTAAGTTTTATTTATAAAAATGTATCCTTTTATTTTTCGATTGTCCAAGTGATGCATTTCTAATTAGCCTACGTTCATTGTGGAATACTTTGTAATAGTATTAACTGACTGTCGAATCCTGATCGCTTATCGTATTAAATTATGTAGCAAATATATTGATAAGATACATTTTTCTTCATCCTGTTTTAAATGTTTTCATCGTTTAAGACTGTCGATAATCTGTTACACTGACTAAAGTGTTGATATAACACAATATAACATGTACCAAAATGAAATCAGATTCTTAAGAAATCTCAGTTATTGAGATGAGAAATAACTTAAGAATTTCATTTGGCAATCTCGTCCATCAAAATGATGGAATATGAATAAAGTCCACAAGCTAACTATACTAAATGATTGTTTAATATAATCTTGATTAAAAATTCACAACTCGATAGAGTGTACATATGTATATGAATCATCTGTTTATATGAATCATCTGTTTTTTGAATGTGGTGGAAATTGAAGTAGGTCAGTGTACACGTTTTTATGTGTAAATGAAAGAACCATTGATCATGTTTATGATCCTAGACAATGATCATGAATGAAAATAGTCACAAATCAAACATGTCATATAATATATCAAAGATCACAGTAGAGCAAGTTCAATCAACATTAAGTCAGGACCTGTCATAAATACAATTTTCCTACTCATTAGGATATAGCAAAAAGCTTTTTTTAAAAAAAACTTTCTAACTAATACTCACTTTATTTGAAACTATAAAGTCGAACCTTGGCATTGATACCTACAAATTGTTTTCTTTTCCTTTATTTTTTTTTATTTTCAAAAAATGTTCTAAAAAATCATGCGTAAGATATCAATCAATTTGTTTACATTGTATCCATTTTAATTACTGTTCAATGGTTATATCTAAATAAATAACAATTATGTAAGAGTATACTCATACTGGTTTAAATGATCTGTTCACTAATGATTATCAATGTAACATTATTTTTGATTTATTTTTTAAGATTCTATTATTTATTAAGTAGTATTCACAAATTTTTTATAAAAATTTTAATTACCAACAGATTATGGATACATAGAACAGTAGGTGTCATCGCATCCTGTTCTATTATTCTATTGACAAGGTTCAATCGATTCACTTCTCAATGATGACTAGGTTACAAATAATTTTGGATAAATTTGTTAATTACCTTAAACATTTCACTTATTCATATCCTTGAATATGCGTGCTAAAAAGACCTACTTTACACTAAAACAATTTAAGTGTCAATTAAAATGTAGATGGAAATCAATGACTAACTGATTGATTATTCATATAGTCATCATGACCACAGTTTTGGTTTCCTACAATTAACAGAATTATGTTGTTCAACTTCACAGTCTATTCCCCATGTATTTAATAATATAAAACCCTTACAAATTAGATGTTTAACATTGATGTGTTTAAATGACAAATAATTCGTTAAAATGGATTATTCGGACAAAAATTGTTAAAAAATGATAATAATTTGTATCGTACACAGACGTTAATTATTCCGTGGAGGTGTGGAGTAACCATTAAGGCGTTAAACGTTTAGCTACAAAGTAGCTAGTCAGACTCCCACTTCAACTATTTTGGTTTTAGACCAATCGGTGTTATCCCTGAAAGTAACACTTAAAGTATGACTTGAAGCTCACAGCGCGAATCTGTACTTAAAAAGTGAGATTTTTAGTATTAAACAAAGTAATCAAAGCGATTATAGATATAATTTACGATTGCCTGATCATCAAGTGATCAATGTCATACATATCATGTCCTTTTAAGTGCTGATCAAATTCTGTTGATCAAGTTGGAATATGGCCACTAGTCTAAGTGACTCGACTTCAGATGCACAATGTTTCGGTGCATTTTGGTGGTTGGAGGTAATCGACAGGAAACTATGAACCTACGTTTATCGTTATATAACAACCAGATTTATCTTCAATCACAAAGGATATAATGCTGCCTGACGGATACATTTCCGCGTCACTAAGCTGCACAGTCAGAGAAGTTATCTCTCAGCATTTGGGGCCACGACTGGCCTCTTATATGATGGGCAGCAAAGAAGGACTGAAGATACATGGTATTGGTCGCTAGTCAGTGATCAAATCATTATAAACACATCTCAGTAATGCAGGAGGTCAGTCGTGGCCGCGAATGCATAGTGGTGTCGTCTCTGTCTGTTATGCTTGGTAATACGAGGTTAAATCCCTCAGAGAATGTGATTTTCATTGAGATTATAGACATACCTTGCTGTCAAATAACGCTAAACGCAATTTTAGAATTTTCTGTCGCCTACTTCCGAACACCACCATAAAGATATAATTTGGGTCATGGACTGACCCGAGTTAGATAACTAGGAACCAGAAAGCAGTTGACAGCTGATGCGTTTTTGTATGAGACCCCTCAATAACTCACATTTACGACCCCATTAGAAATCAAACATAGGACATTCAAGTCTTGCAGCTAGCGCTTAACCTTTAAACCACCGAGTTGCCTTCCACTGATTTATGTTTCCATACGCAAACAATTCGTAATTTAAATTAACTACAAAGAGCAGAAATCGTGAGCAATTACTATATGATAATTATGTAACGATTAAGGCTATATCGAGGCAATACGCATAGTATGCACATATGCCAATGAGAGACTGACCAGTTGCAGTCCTAAACATCAATGGGAAGATTCAAACAAGTAATACTAAATAACGATTAATACTTTATGCCAAAAAGAAAAACATATTTACCAATTGACATTGATTTATTTTAAAAACTGACGTACTTCTCACAGCTAAAACGACTTGTTTTAATAAGACATAAATCCAAATCATTAATAGTCTACTGAATTATACATTTTAAGTAGTGGAAATTAAAGTTGTTTGTTTTTGCAAAAACACGAAGAAATTTATTCCATATATCAGTAAGGATTAAATATGTTGCATGAAACGATTCTGCAATTCCCTAGACATTAAGTTAGTTCCCCCTATGCATGAAAAAATCATATTTGGTAGGATACTAATTGCTTCATAAAGCAAGGAATTCAAGATGTCCGTGCACTGGAATAAACTAAATATCATTCAAGTCTCAGTCAAAAATCTAACTTAATCATTTTCCAATAGAATACCTCATCATAAACACTTATAAAACATGTATTTCATTCTAGATATGGACTTAGTACATTCAATTCAAAATACAGCCTACAATAAACATGGTAAACAATGGCAAGAAACTACTTTTCACAATCAATGAACTGAAGAGATTATATTGTTGAAATACGGTTACTTTTTATAAACAAAAATGTTGGATGCCGGCTCATTGATCTACAGGTTAAGGTCTCTGGCTCGAGACTGATAGGTCTTCAGTTCGAATCTCGCGAGTGCGGGATCGTGGATGCTCACTGCTGAGGAGTCCCATAATAGGACAAAACGGCCGTCCAGTGCCTCCAGGTTTTTGATGGTGGTCTGACTTCAATTGACTCATGATTTCAACTTTGAAAAATAAAAATGTGTTGCGTAATCTTTTTCTTAATCTAATAATTCTAAAACGATTTCTTACTTACGCCTGTTTCGCCCAGTGGAGGAACATGGGCCACGCACTAGCATTCTCTACTGAACTCTGTCCTAGACAATCCTTTCTAAATGTTTCCAGTTGCTATTCATCATTTTGATATCTGCTTGGAATTCTTGGCGCAGTGTATAAATTTCGCATTAAAAATTAAACTTTTCTATTCTTTTATTTTTAGTAATACAACAATCCAAAGGTATAAGACAATTATTAAAATTGGTCAAATTCAACCAATTAATACATCACCACTTAGAAAAAGTAGTATACTACTAGGTAAACCTTTATGGAGTCAACAAGTTATTGAAAAACCACTTGAAGTTCCGCATACATTTGAATTGAGACGAAGTGCCAAGCCTATTGTTTGTCAAAATTGTCATCGTTTATTACACGGATTATTTCGGCAAGGTTTACAATGTAAAGGTTAGTTAATTAAATTACCTACGAAGTATATTGTAAATAACATGTAACCGAACATATTTGCTGAATAAGCTAATCCATTTGGAGCGAAGAATAAATAATGCCTATAGGAAACATAAAGTTATTATTTTGGACATTTTTTACATTAACTGAATTAGCTTGATATAAGCAACGCACATGATCAATAATGAACATTTTTATGACAAAAAAATGAATAGTGATAGTCTATTTCTTCTTTGTTTGTAACTTAAAAAAGTAAACATCCATAACTCTTTACACTTTTGAACCCGTTATCCTCAGATCCCACCACACACTGACCATGGTTCTCTTGTATCTTGATAACGTCAATATGCAACTTTGTTGCAATAAATAGAAGTTTAAGTTTGAAAATACGAAAATGGGAGATTCGTCTAACACGATACTGGATCAAATTTCATTAGATAGATCTACGGCTAGTTCAAGAAAATACTTCAGCCATTACAGTCGAATACAAACAATAAGGAATAAGAGGTGACTTTAAAAGAGAGGTTTTATTTCCCAAGATAAGATAGTGTGACAGATAGAAGCCACATTGTACATATTATTTTAGAAGACAATATCAGCTTCATGAATTAACACTTTCAAAAGGCGACAATTATTGTTGTTTTTGTGGCAATCGCAAAACATCTTCAAATTCAATCAGTATTTTTTTAACCTTTGGTCCAACGAAATGCTGAATTTCTAGTGTCATCCTTCGCCTAATGTATTTATCAAATAAGCAAATAACGTAAAAAAATAGATTTTCAATAATCTCGTCTCGAAATACAGTTAAGGAATAAACTTTATGGAAACATAATATCAGTTTTTCAAGATTTTGTTATTGAACCTTAGTTAATAGGTAGTGTAGTATTAGCAATTATGATAATCATATTGTTATTAGTACTAGTAATAATCGTAGTGTTATTAAGATGTCAATTGGTCGGTATGCAATTACTTAACAGCGTGAGCATCTCATTCACGCACGAAATTAGTGGCTGCCTGGACAGCCCAGTGACAAAGTATCAGACTGTGAAATCTAGTGACCCACGTTTGAATCCATCAAGGAGTATCGATTCTTCCAGCTTTGCAGATACATCGTAATGACCAGTTTCAAGCGGCACGAGACCCAGGTTCAGAGCTACATACCGACCATCTCCAAACACGTTACATCATATATATATATATAATTACATATTTTAGTGATACATATGTAATATGTACTGTATTTTTATTTCGGTATTTAGCCCTATATTTCCTATTCGAAAAAAGTCCTTTTAAAGCATACTATCTTCAATGTTTGGTCCTGAAAATGTCATTTTATATTATCTAGTTGTTTTATCTTTTATAAGTAAACCGACAATGATCTTTGCGCTTTATTCATTCTTTTAAAACAGACTGTAAATTATGGGTACATAAGAAATGCGCTACATCGATACCGAACAATTGTGATGGTGAACAATTTTCTCAAGAAGATAATCCTATCAAAGGTAAATATGACGGTTTGATTTTTCTGATGCTCTATACACTATAAAAAGTTTTTCGCCCGTTAGCTTTGTTAGTTACATTTCACAGAAGAAGTTATGATTACATTATATCTGCTCTCTTCTCTTCAAATTTGATTATTCATTATGAGATGTAGATCACCAAACGAAGCATTGATGGTGCCTCAATGATAAGCCGATAATCATCATACATTTTTAATAAAAGTCAGTAGTTTTCTATATAATTTAGTATTTGTGCAGTCAGCTGTAGTGTTTATTAAAAGTCGTTGAACTATATTCCTCTCTTATTGAAGAATTGTATAAATAGATCAATACAACATACTTGGTGACCTGATGAACATCTGGGCTACCTGTTCCATCTATCTAGATATTTCGGCAAATCATCTGTTTTTGTTTGTTTAACCAGACAATCAATTCAGGTGTGTTTATGAAAAGTTTACCACCTTTCTCTGTACAAGTTACAAAAACGTACAATCAGAGACATCGTGATTGCTGGTAATTTACATTGAAAAGAATGTACATTATTCATATGTCGATTCCTAAACTGTTAACATCTAATTGGTGACTAGTAAATGTCTGTCGTCAAGATTAATCAAGAAATAAGCGACGGAAACTTGTTGAAATACTTTCCGCTGAGAATTTTACATTGTACCAAAAATATAATATTGAATAAGGTCACTAATAATAATGACAATAATAATAATAGTAATATCTATAATGGGCAAATGGTTTAAGTGCAGATTTCGAAGTTGTACACTCATTTGTAATTCATTGAAGTGATTTTTGAAAATGCATTTCTGAATTCAAGACAGTTCATCACGGTTCTTTAGGATCAAATTATTCAATCATTCAGGTTAAACTGTGATTGATATTATATATTACTTATTACTTATTATTATTACTTATTTACACCTGTTATCCCTCGTGCAGGAGCATAGGCCGACCACCGGCATTCTCCATCAAATTCTGTTCTGGATCCAGTTTGTTCCAGTTCTTTCCAGTTTCCATTCATCCTTTTCATGTCTGCTTCCAATTTCCGATGAAGTGTGTTCATTGGTCTTCTTATTTTCCGTTTTCCACCTGTACCTCTTTCAAAGTTATTGTTGTTTCCATGCTCCGGTAAAGGAGGAGGGTTAAGCAAAGGGTCAGCAAACCCATCCCATAGAAAACAACCTTGCTACAAAAACTCTAACCAGATGTTATATATAAGTCATACGTATTGTCAGTTATAAATGGAAGAGATGTGTTGCATTTTATTATGGTATCATCAATCAGAATCACAATTATTCAATTATGTTGCGAAATCTCTTACTCTTAATAGGAATAGTGAAGTTATTATTATTTATTAAATAATTTGATAAGTAAGTTTGAGTTAACCAATAGAAGTTGAATATTTTAGTTTGAAATTAGTTTTATGAAGTTCAAATATCAATGTAGTGATGTGGTGTATGCTAATTATGTCGACATAAGTGGTATATAACACCAATCAGAAGTAGAATGTCTGGTAACAGAAGGTTGGAAAGATCAAAGAAGAAAGAATGGGAATAGGGAGTAATCATAATTATACACGTGAACGATGATCCTATGAATATACGTGCTTATTTCTGATGCAAATTGATGCAAAACTTGACCTCCTAAATGTTGATATCTATCTTTAAATATTTCTCAGATGTCTTGTATATTATAAAGGACGAAATGGCCGTCCAAGGCTTCCAGGTTTTCCATAGTGGTCTAGCTTCAATTGACTCATGATCTCAACTATTGAACTTACTATAATATTCACAAAAACCCCTTCTGATAATAATCATATCCTCACTAGTGACTGGCTTCAAGAGGTATTTTTTGGAGTTCCAGTGAGAAGCAGTGACCAGCAGAGTTAAAACCAGGTCTGTTGTGAGATAGGAACTCACTGAAGACTTTGATGGATGTGTCGCTCAATTTCATGGATTGGTTGAAGTTAGGCATTAACACCGTTGAATGCCGGCTCAATGGTCTACAGGTTAAGCGCTCGCGCGAGAGACTGATAGGTCTTGGGTTCAGATCTCGCGAGACGGGGTCGTGTATGCGTACTCCTGAGGAGTCTCAAAATAGGACGAAACGATCTTCCATTGCTTTCACGTTTTCTATGGTGGTCTAGCTTCAATTGTTTCATGATCTCAACTACTGAAATTATTAAATAATTGTTTAAAAACTCTATGTCTGATTAAAATCATCAAAATCTTTTAATGTCACTTCAATGAATATAACTGATATTATTAAGTGAAGCAATCAATCATACAGAAATCTACTGAGATGTGAATATTTTAATCACGGAATGAATAATTGTAGATTATTGAGCAAGAAAAATCATTCTATGAAACCCATAAGATAATCAGAATTTATATTCATTTTATATTTTTCTTTTTACGTCTTTCGAAATCTAACCAACTCTTGAAATATTTGGAGAGCATTTAAAACAAATAAATTTTAGCAGCATGGTAATCTTTTATATTTTCTCCTATCCTGGCTCGAATGAGTTTGTTAACGTTTACTTCGTGAATACGAAAATAAACTCTTATAATAATTATCAGAAGGAGTTTTGTGGAGATTTAGTATTTTCATAGTTGAAAGCGTGAGTCAATTGAAACTAGACCACCAGGGAAAACCTGGAAGCACTGGACGGTAGTACACACCCATGACCTCGCCTCGCGAGATTCGAACCCAGGACCTACCAGTCTCGCGCCAGAGCACTTAACATCTAGACCAATGAGCCGGCATCCCATGGTGTTTATGTCTAACTCCAACCAGTCCACGAAGTTGAGCAACCGTTCGCCAATTGTCTTCCGTGAGTTCCTATCTCACAACAGACCTGGTTGAACTCCACTGGTCACCGCTTCTCAATAGATCTACTAGATGTACCTCCCGAAGTCAGTCACTAGTGAGCATATGATTATTATTAGGGGTTTTTGTGGAGATTTAGTATGTTAATTTATATTTGCTTTAATGCTTTTACCCAAATAAATATTCTTTATTTGTTGTTTGGGTTAATATATCATACAGTTAAAAATACACAATTATATTGAGATGTTAGATAGTTGGTCATAGTCGACAGGAAAGCTTGAACCTAGAAATTTTACTGTTTAATACTTGTCAGTAAGTTGTAGCTGAAATTGGTAGGAAAACTTGTGCCTTCTAACGGATCCGATCTTGAGTCACCCACATTCACAGTTTGAAATATTAACTTTGACATATTCAGGGCTTCTGTTGACCTCTTACAAAAGTAAGAGATATTTACAATCGATTGACCACTTAGTTAACTAATGACATTTATCTAACCCAATAATAATGATCAAATTCTATTGCACAAATAAAGTCGCTAATCTAAATGACTCAATCAAGAATAAAGTGATAGATCAAGATGACATTGTTCACTACTCGATGATGCACCAGTTGTAGACAATTACACTCATTAGACTTCAGTTTTGATAAAATCTGTAAATATAAGATGAAAGGTGTGGAAACACTTCAGTTTCAAATAATATAGTGCTTGCAAGCAAATAAATAACTGATTTAGGAGTTGTTGTGTTGTATTTATATTGATAAAAATAACAACAGTAATAAGCCATATTCAAACAGTTTTATTCCAACTTGATTAGCATCAAGTTTGAAGGTCTCTTCTCATTTATATTGTCAAGTTCAAATCAGTAAGTCTAAAGGCTGAATATTACACTTAATATTCATAGCTTAAGTACTTAGTACCAACTTAGTGAAATTTGACATATACGTACAAAACAAAATAAATATGTTAACTTTAATCCTAAGGATATTTATAAAATAAAAAAAAATTGTATATATATCGAATATCATTCAATCCAATATTGAACATCATAACAATATGAATGGTAACACTGAGGACTATTTATGGACGAATATGATACGTATATTTCCTATTGTATAATTCTTAAGTAATTAAGCTATTCATATACGTGTCCCTCTTATTATAAGCTTTATTTTGACCTATGTACTATTATTCTACGATCTACCATTCTTGAGTTATCCTTAGTCCATTAATTACTGTTCCCCCTATTCACAGTCACATTTGGTTAAATCTTGTACAAATGTTATTTCCTATTTTATGGTATGATGTGGTCTGTTTGTTTGGTATATAAACCCAGTACGTTTGAGGATAATAATTCATATTGCAGAGGTTGTTATTAGTGTTCTGAACATAACTGGCTCGACTAGGTAGATAGCAGGACTGATAAGTACTCAAGACTGCTCAAGACGGCTTTTGTGTATCATTACTCTGATCGATCATTCACTACTCCCTGATAGGCAGTCTTATAACATCATATATATATTAACAGGGCACTTACACTCAATCGATATAATAATAATTCTTCTTATTATTATTGTTACTATGTTATTTTTCAATATTTTTTTGTTCAACATTCTTTAAATAAATCAGTCAACTGATAATCAGTTATAAATAATAAAAAAAATTCTTTATTTAAAACAAATGGGAAAAATACAAACAAATAAAGCAAACTGAATAAATAAATTAAGCATGCATCAATAAAGTATTCTAATAAATTTTCATGCTTAATAAAGCAGATTAAATTGTTTATATATTGTATATTTCGATAAAATCTATTCCTGATGTATTCATCATTATGTATATTGATCAATTTGGCGTGTTTTGTATGTGTGTATCTGAGAGAAATAGCGAGAGAGAGAAATAGAGACCGAGAGAGAGCTAGAGCGAGAGTACTCGCCAGATAGAGATTAAAATATTTTTCATAAGTACAGATTGAGTAAATACCAGATGTCTTATTTTGTTTTTCTATATCAGTTTATTATTTTGAAGATGTGCCTAGGTTAACAAAAAATTATTCAAATTTATTCATAATTTTAGATAACCATTATTATTGTTATATTTAAACTGGATTTATGTATAGACTCTAAGATATAAACGGTATCTGTTTTATATAAAAATTAAAGACTTTGAGGTAACGTGTTTCTGTATCTTCTTAGTATGGAACTCGTCACAAGTGACTACCCAATATACCATCCAGAGATTGAATACAAGATCGTCAAACATATTGACAATTATAGATAACGAGTTCCAAAAAACTGTCTAGTGCTACTTAGTTTAAACCAAAAACAACGCGAATTTTTCTCTGGAAATATTTTATACTAACAATCAAACCGTTATATAATATGAAGAAATAAGTTAAGGATAGAGTTTATGAATTAAACGATAATTAGTCGTTAAGGTAAAAAAATTTAAATGGAATGTGAATGATTCCACTTAACAACTATTGGTTAAAATGGTAAAGCAATATTTTTTTTCCTATTGATATGTTAGGTATTTATCTAGGATATAAAACCATTAAAATTGTGAATAGATACAGCTACAAAAATTATCCAATATTTTTGAAGTTCATTAGCATTATGTATTATATATGCATTTATATATGCTCCTTAGAAAGGTTTACATTTATAAGACAAAATGTAATCATACTACATGCATGAAATATCTATTTATCTTTTGGTTTTATTCATGAAAGTAAGAAGATATAACTGATATAACTGATAAAGTCCTCAAACTTGATAATAAATACGTTTTGAATGAATGGGTCACTCATAAGGATAGTCAGTACAAAACTAGCAGGAAAACTTTTGTTTTTCCCATAATAGTTAAATTCATATCACTTAAATGCTACATTTTATTTGAGATAATGCTAATAGAAGTAATCTAACAACCATAACACATGACTGAATAAAATAAAGTATTTGGTTATTTCTTTTACTACTTAGACAAATTAACAAAAATATAATACCAAAACAATTTCCTTGAGTAGACTTTGTCTTTATATTCTTGTAGATTTTGGAGATTTTATCATCACAATCGATTGATCACTGGGTGGTGATCAACGTCATACGTGTCAAGTCCTTCTTAGTGCTGATCGAATGCTATCGATCAAGTTGTAATGTGGCCATTAGTCTAGTTGGCTCGACACTGCGTGCACTATGTTGAGATAAGATGGTGGTTGGAGGTGGTCAACAGGAAACCCTGAACCCGAGTTTCGTGCTACTTGACACTCGTCAGCAAGGTGTGCCAGTAATTTTGAGGGAACTGGTGCTCCCTGACTGATTCGATCCCATATCACCCAGCCTACCACTGAGCTATTTGGGCCGCGACCGACCTCCTGTAGAACTGACACGCATGACATTGATCACCACTCAGTGATCAATCAATTGTGATTACGTCTCAGTCAAACATATACCTATAAAATTTGCTTGTAACTGATAATATTATTGATAAAACATAAATCTATTCATTTATACATCGTCCTGTAACTTGTGTCTGTAATGTATGTATGAGTATGTTTATGCTACGGTGGACTGTTCTAACATTTCGACAACATGTTTTCCAACTGCATAACTATTACAATTAACTTATCTGTTTTAAATTTCTTCAAACAGAACAATTAGAAATGATAACTGTATAGGTTCATACACTGTTGTTAAATGGTTGCAAATTATTTTGTTGCTAAATACCAAAAAAATCCTTTTTTATTTATACTTTGAAGAGATGAGCAATAAATATATTGAAAATCAAATATCTAATGTATATGAATACATGATGAATGGAAAAATAGTTATGCTGATAGGAAACATTATCAACTGAATACAACTGGAAAACACTAACTAATAGAAATATTTTTTAAAACATATTTTGAATAATCACAATCCGAACGTATTTTTCAAAGAGTTATTTGTTGAATATAGCTATTATTGTTATTATTATCTGCTTATAAGAGAAAATGAGTCACATGAGCAAACATAAATTCAACTACTACCACTACTATTACTATTAATACCACTGTGGTGTGGGCTACTGTTGTCGATGGATATAAGCAGTATATATCATCAATCGAGAGTGAAATATCTGGAGGCAAAAGGTTAAGAAGATCGAGGAAAAGAGGACGAGAACAGAGAATAATTGGTATGGAAACGAAGGAACAATGAAGTCTGAAATGATTGATGGATATTTGCAAAGGGAACAGTCAAGTTTGCAACAAATAATTAACATTTTTCAAATTAAGTATTAACTGTATGGTTGTCAGATTTTACTATGACAATCTGTAACTTTGTTTTCAAATATGTTCGACTGTCCTCACTTGTGTTCTCGTACACCACACTAAACTACTCTACTACTACTACCATTACTATCATTTATATCGTTTATTTTCAAATAAACTGTGTTGGAACCGCGTAATATCGTGGTACTTCAACAACAACAACAACTAACGGGATAAATCGGACTGTAAAATTAGAAACACCAAGACTGCAGATGAGAATCTACTTGATTTCACACCCTTGGATGCCGGTTCAATGGTTTGGCAGTTAAGCGCTCGCGCGCTAGACTGATAGCTTCTGGATTTGAATCTCGCGAGGCGGGATTGTGGATGTGCACTGCTGATCTACCTGTGATCTAGCTTCAACTGACTAATGATTTTGACTATAAAATTACTATTAATCTCCACAAATAACCCCCTTCTGATGATATTAAAAATAAATCAAACTAAATATTTTGAATATACTAATGTTTATAAGAATTAAACTGATTGTTAGTCTGATTTGTTAGCATTAAACTCAATAACACTTAGCATTAATTAGTGAATAATTTATGGAAAAGGTATATATATATATATATATATATATATATATATATGTAATATCATAAAAGTGATCGTTTATATCTAATAGATATAACTAATATGGTTACTTCCTAAAATTGCGATTAAATAACATAAATAACTGGAAACATTTATCAATATCATCGGTCACTAAACCGTTCGTTCATTGCTCACTATATCATACAATGAATATTGATCCTTATTAATGATTATATAATACAAGTGAATCAAATTCTATGATATTTATGCATGAAAAATATAGTAAGAACAAACTTTTCTCATTATAAAATTATATATTAATAATGATCAAGGGTATATTTTACAACATCGGGTTTCTTTTTTAAATATATATGTGTACCTGTATTGATAAGTATATAGGAAAGAACTCTGAACAATTTCTGCTGCGGTTTTCATGGCATTTTTCATGAATTCTATTCTTGTAAGTCAGCGAAATTCTCCATATGTTAATTCCAGTTACTATTCATCCTTTTCATGTATGCTTCAAATTCGATTTGAAGGTAACGGCGCCATTACCTTCAAATCCCTCAAATGTTCCTGATTTGTCCATCCATAAATTATGGTCTCGCTGACACAACAAAAATTATCAAATAAAATGAATGATAAGTCACTGAAATAACATAAAACTCATGTTTTGTACTAACTAGTTACATTTGTTATTACTGATTTGACAATTCTTTTTTTCAAGTATAAGTATCATTAAACAAAATGATGAGTATTTACAGATTTGTAGAAGAAAATACATTTTTGATTACTGCCGATGTTCTTGCGAAATCTCCATAATCAAATGATCTCCCTTAAAGTATATTAAATTATATGTACAAATATATATATTCTTTTGTACTTATCAGTATAGGGTTGTGAAGATTGTTGAGTTTTTTATTGAGATCATGAATCGATCGGTCTTAAAGCATCACTGAAAACCTAGTATGGGACTCCTCAGCTGTGAGCGTTCACGATCCCATACGCGGGATACGAACATAGAACCTCCATGCTCACGCGTGAACGCTTAACCTTTAGTTCACTGAGCCTGGATCCAAGGGTGGTAATGCTCAAGTTAAATGAAAGTAATGAAATTGAAGATAAATATCTGTCAAAGGAAAAACTTTGTAGTTTGAAAATGATGTCGACCACGAACTTGGTGTGATGAACTGTTAGTAGTCAGATAAAGGGAAGTGAATACGCACACAACCTCATACTGACCGATACTATATGATTTTATAGTTTGCCAATGGATGATGAAACCATTTAGTAAATGTGCAATGTAACCTACTTCTTGTATACATTTTACTAGTTAATCAGTGACTTGTAAAAGAGAATAAACCGGGTGTTGTGTATTTAGAATCATTAAGCTAAGAAATAGATAACGATAGTTTGTACGTAAGAATGAAACGCTTGATTTTTGGAATTCAAAATACGAGTTAAATATACAACAACTTAGTTATTTCTAGGTGATTAATTTTGCATCAGTGTCATTGTATGCCTACATTATAGTGAATAACCTATAGTCCTTATGGAGGACAATCAATTAAAACATATGGATGTGTATAATCACTTTACACTTTTGAAACCTTAAACATCATGAACTGAAACAACTTGAAAAAATCTCTACGAGTGAATTTTAACCCAATTATATAATGATATTCTCTTTGTCTTGAGATGTAAAACGAGTGGCAGATAGTCTGAAATCAAGGTCCCGGGTCTTCCGTCGATTATTTGAAACTACCACCTTACATCTCAGTATAGTTCATACTACGTCAAGTCACTTAGGCTAGTGTTCCCATTGCAACTTTATCGATAGAATTCTATCAACATGAGATTAGTCACTACTCAGTAATCATTTAGTTGTATATTACTATACTTCTTATAGTTTTCAAATTAAATGTAATAAATTGTCATCAATTGTTCTAAGAATTTCATTGGTTCCCCCGATAAACTTGACTGTTTCGTAATAAATGCTGTATTTCAATTTATTCGGCTTATGTTACTGTTCTATTAGTATTCGATTAGTTATAGGATTCTAATATTTACCATGCTATGAACTACGTGGTACATATCAAATCATGCAATGTTACATTACATCATTATTTCTAACGTTATTTGACGTAGAATTATATGGAACATTCACAAGAAATATGTGGACTCAATTTATATAGTTAAGATTGGTTCTTTAAGATACTTTTAAATCTATATTAAGTTAATAAGAGAAAGAAATGATAACTAATAACTTTCATCGTACCATATGTATTACTTTATTGAATATTAGTATGGGGATATTAAACGTGAATCTTATTTTCGGTTTGCCATGTGATTTGCTATGATAATCAAGAAAAAAATGTTATGTCCTGGAGCTAATATAATGGGGAAAAAATACTTTTATAAAAAAATCAAGAGAATTCAAAAAAGAAAATTGTTCTTTCCGACCTAATTACTTAAGCCATACATTCGTATTTATAGTTGTATGGTAAATATATTCGGTTCACATCGAAAGCAGAAACGGACGAAGAATTTCATTTTCTTGATGTGCGGTTGAAAAAGTCAGATGGCTTTTTTACAGAGATCTATGTATAAAAAACTAACTAAATTACATACCTGCGTCTCATTGAGTCAAATCAGAAACTTCATTCACTGTTTATCCTAAAGGACTAGGAGAATATGTTTTAATAACAATAGACGACAAACTACTCAAACTCCGACAGATAATCGTTTGAAATGATTATCCACCTAGATTTGTCCATAGGGTCTTAACACCAAGACGCTGAAGTTTGATAATGATGAATTTCTGTTTGTCTTTTTGTTCCTTGAAAGATACTTTTGACCGAGTTATTAAATAATGTTTGAACTGTGAGTATGGGATTGTGAAGACTGTTGCATTTCACTGAAATCATAAGTTCATGTACGCTAGAAAATCTGTAAGCACTGGACGGCAGTACCTATTTGGTGTGAGATTCCTCAGCAGTGCTCATATATGCTCCGGATCTCATCCCAGTGGTCTAGAATTTAAGCATTCGTGAGTGATACTACTAGTCCTAGGTTAGATTCCCAGTTGCGAGGTCGGGGACACACACTAATGAAAAGCTTCATGCTAAAACGAAACCGTCGTCCAAAGCTTTCTGGTTTTCATTGGTCGTCTAACTTAGATCGATTAGTGCTTTCAATGAAATATTTTGAACTGTTAACAAATATGCTTAACCATTTATTCTTTGCCTTTTCTATTATCTCCTCAGTTTTTTTACGGATATGAATTATACAAAGACTTAATATCTATAAACAGGTCTATAACAGTACCAAAAACGTGTTTATATAGAACCGATGACCATTTATTATCTGATACATTCCATTTGAGGTCTACAATAAGTTAAGTAACATAAAAGTGAAGTTTTAAACTTTTTGACCGAATACCGCATGCTCGAGGGACTATAATTCTAGTTACAGTGATAAACATATCACACAAATGATGATAATAAATAAAATATTACTGTCATTAGGATTAAAATATACATCCTAACTTTTCCAGATTTTAGATTTAATAATTAATGTCAATAGAAACTTTGTAATCCACTGTATACATTTTATAGAAACGCTTTCATTTCCTATTCATGTTTTCTTAATTTCATCTTTAACACTGTCCTACATTTGATAAATATTAAATCTCCACAAAACCATGGTTTGATCATGAAGCTTTCATCGTCCTTCTGAACGATGTCATCAGCACAAACTTCAGGTAGAAATGAAGTGTATGAGGGACGATGACAGCTCCACGACCAAACCATTTAGCTCAGAGAACAAAACTCTCATCAAAATCATCCACCTTAGCTACAAATCTTCTCCACCATCTCACTGTCATACACTCTCTGTTACCAGAAAAATGATGAGGATAAAACAGGTGGTCCACTTTCAAAACCTTTAAATCATATACACCATTTAACTCTACTTTAGATATTATTGAGTATAAATCAATAATTCGGTTTATTCATTTAAGTAGCTCTTTGTAAATACCTGCCAAATTGGTTATCAGTGACTAGTCTTTAAGGCTTACAATTTATATCATTCACATAACATAGATATACGTAAAGTAACTAACCAATAAATAACAAATATTCTTTGATAGATATGTAACAAACTGACAAAGACAATGAATAAATGAAAAAGACCATTCATATTCATAAGAATCAGTGTTCGAAACCAATAAGTTGACAATAATGATACCTTTAAAATTGTTACATAATACAAAGAATAATGTAAAATAGAATAAAACATGAAGAATGATATCCTAGAAAAACAAATAGCTAATACAAACGATTGAAGAAAACAAATTTGATGGTTAAAGTGAATAATTTAGTGAATAGGTTCTATCAATATAAGTTTATGAGTTATGAGAGATCTTGTTCCTTGCATAGATTTTAGAAAGAGGTTAATAGACTGATATCAATGATAGTGTAACAATATTCTGAAGAAATTGGACGTACTGAAGTGATTAGTACTTATAAAGATTTAGCTATTGAACGTTATTGTCTTTTTGTCATCTAGTTAGTACTATCGAAGCTATAAAAAAAAAACGCAGACAGTGAATATGACCTATATACGTTGAAGATCAAGAGAGCAAATGAACTGAATGATTAGAGTATATAAGTGTTACACTTTTGCAATAATACCCTCTACACTTGCGCATAAACATTTTTGTCGACCACCTCTAACCATTTCGAATAAAAAAATATGAATGTAGAATATTCTTCTAGGGAAATTCGCATCTTGTTCAACATTTATGAGCACAAGTTTAGGGTTAAATGGAAATCATTTTCAGTGCAAATGTATATTTTGGAATAAAGGATATAAGTTAATGATTCTTAATAAAATGTGTTTTGTCATAGTTTTTTTAAAACGACGTAGCTGTATATTCATATGAAACATGTTTACTCTTTAGTTCATTTTTATATTGTTTATTTGAATCTTCCCATTGGTACTTAAAACTGCAATTGATCATTATCATATTGGCATATGTATTTCCTGTGCAGATTACCCCAGAACTGCCTTGAGTCACAATCACTACTAGCAAAGATGGATGGTGTCTAGGAGCGGGATCTAAGATGCGCGCTTTGTCTTATTTGGAGCTCGTCAGGTGTATGTACCTGCGTCTCATAGCTGAAATTCAATCAGGGACTCGAAGCCATTACCGTTCGTTTCAAAAAAACTGTCCCCCATTTCACAAGTTGGTGATTATCAGAACTCAGGAGATAAGTGGATTACGTGATGGCGTTTGAAGCGAACGATAGTGGGTTCGAATCTCAGAGTGAACATCAACTCTGAGATACAGATACATCCAGTTAACGAGTCCCAAATAAAACGAAACGCGTCCTAGATCCCACTGTTAGCCACTACCCATCTTTGCTTATAAAACTTGGTTCTTTGATTTATTTCAAATGATTAATGGATTTTTTTTAATGGTTCTTGAATCAAATATCAGGTTAAATAACTACATGTATGAATGTTTGATTCGGTTCATTTTGATGCACTTATTACCCATTATTTATATCAAGTCACAACATTAATTATGAAATAAATAAAAGATTTCAGTTGGTAATATAGCTTAGTTTTAAGTCTATTCTCTAAATGAACATACTTCTAAATGTGTATTTTAAATTTAGTAAACGGATTACACGCATTAAGACATTATGAGTCAATAAGACCATAGTAGAAGAACAGGTTGTACCAATCTTTTTGGGATACACAATTCTAGTTTACCCTGATTCATGGCTATTGCTTCGGCGATGCTAAGAAGATGCATTCTAATTTTATTTGGAAGACGTCTACTTACCTTGCAGATGCCTTTGAACGCAGAGTCTGTCTTGATTGAGTGACCTGTGTTTACAAGTTGTTTCATTATTGAACTTCTTATTCAGCCGTTTCCTCCTCTTCTTAGCCAAGCCGGTTAATGTTCTTGAATTATTTTGGATAAAGTACGCATTGAATGACCTATATACCTGGCTCCACATGAGCATGTAAACTATTATCATCCTGAAAAATATATATATATATTTGCGATTGTACAACTTTGAAAATGCATACGCCGAAAAGAGGACTATTCGCTGAACCGATCTTTCTTATTTAATACTTTGAATTTATCATATAAAGTTCAGTTAATAATTATTCATAAACTTTTTATAAACATTATCATTCTATTTGAAATAGATCATTTAGTCTTAAGGTGTATTATGTTTACAGAATTCATATTTCATTACTTGGAATAAAATTTTTTAGGCAGTTTGCATGACTTTTTTTTTTAGTAAAGAGAGATATCTTGCCAAAGTCAACTACCTTTTTTAAATACATATATTCATTAGAAAGTTGATCATGAAAAAGTGTTAATACGTAGTTCTGGTACATTCCACCATTTAATTTAAGTATTTAATGAAAACAAGTAAGGTTATTATGCAAACTATTTAAAATGCAATGACTTATTTATATACTTTAGATAAATAAGTTGAACATGTTCAAACGTTTGTTTTAATGGTTTATACTTTCAATCAATTAAAATACAAAGATAAATATTTTTAACATAGTAACGAGATAATTTGAATTATAAGAAAATTAAAGGGTCATCAAATCGGTTAAAGTTAGATATTAACACCGTTCGATGCTGGCTCAGTGGTCTAGATGTTAAGCGTTCACTCGCGAGACCGGAGGTCCAATGTTTGTGTCTCGCTTACAGCATCGTGGATGCGTATTGCTGAGGAGTCCCATACTAGGATGAAGCGGCTATCCATTGCTTTTAGGTCGTCTAGCCTAGTTTGACTAATGAATTCAACTATTAAAATTATCATATAATTCCTATTGCTGATTTTCCTTAAATTAATCAAATTTTCCAACTAATTGAACTTAAAAATACAGGTGTAAATAAAGTTCAAACGTACATTTATTACTGAATCTTCACAAATTTAATAATGACAGATTTCATAGTTGAAAGCATGAGTCAATTGAAGCTAGACTACCATGGAAAACCTGGAAACACTGGACGGCCGTTTCGCACTGCTGAGGAGTCCCATAAGGTTCTCAACTATGCTTATGAAGGAAACCTATTATGACATATTGCCTAAAATAAGATTAAGTTTAAAAACCTTGAACTACCTAGAGTATTAACAAAGATGTATACTTTCTTCTCATTTTGTCATCTCTTCTAGTATCATAAAAGAATCAAACTAGCATTAACTAGATTTTGACCAAAATAAAAAATTTAGATATGTATTTCATTTTGAAGTTAAAACTAATGAGTAGATTGAACTGTCTAGGCTAAATTATAAATATTCATTAGACAAACTTCATTTAACAATAAAAAATGCAACATCCTACTTTTGGATAGAAAAAAGTATAAATGACCAGGTCTCAGTGTTTTGATAAGTATATTTTTCTGTGATTTCAATAATTTAGAGAAAATTATAAAATCATCATCAAAGGATTCAAGATGAATTGTCTCAGAATTAGAGAAGAGTTGTTATCCTAAAGATAATCGTTAAATAAATATTCATGGATCTAGTATATATTCACTTTTCTGTCTCCTAATGAAATTATTACATAATGTGTATTTGTATTAGAGAGAGAGAAAATGTATACATCATATGAAGTTTATGTTACTTAAAAGCCCATATGAGTGTAATCAATGGAGATTATAATGTTTATATTGGTGGTTTGTAGGGACTATTTTTTCAATTCAAAGATTGTTTTTTTTTTCATTTTATTGATATTAGCAAGGAAAATCATAAAATAACGAAGTTGTTTCATCCTAAATTGAGTTTTCATTGTTACCCTTAGATTTGAAAGTAATTGAATCTAGGGCTTTTATTTGGATTAGTGAGAAAGGTACTTACTCAATAATGAATAATCATACAGTTTGAAAGTTAATCAATACTCGACACTTAAATATACTAAACTTTTGAAAAACTCTAATACAGGAAGAAATAGTTTGTTATAGATATATTCGTAGTCAACTATGTATAATAAGTGTGAAGAGATATATCCCACATACCATATAAGTTCGAAAAATTAATCAATAAGCCTATATATAAATATACTTTATCCGATTTCCTTTTACTATATATCTTTTAGGTCACCGATAAATGATAAAAAAAAGCTAAATAATCTTCTACTAAAGATTGATCTAAAAAGTAACGATAGTGAATATATACAATAATATATTTTTATTATTGCCAATGAATATACAGGTTATAATAATGCCAAGAGATATATCAACATCATAACTTACTTATTTACTTACGCCTGTTATTCTCAATGGAGTATAGGTCACCGATCAGCATTCTCCAACCCACTCTGTCCTGGGCCTTCCTTTCTAGTTCTATCCAGTCAACATCATAAGTTTACAGATTATTCCATAACATGAATTAAATAAAGAAAAAAATAATGATTGAAACATCTAAGAAATTTACTTTTAAAATCTTCCCTTATTTCATACTGGACAAATATCATGTGATTTTGTTTATTCTATTAAGAGTTTGCATTCTTTCTACTAGGTTACCCTCATAAGTGTTTATTATTTTTATTCAAAAAAACAAAAAAAACTAATATAAGCAAAGATGGATAGTGACTAGCGGTGGGATCCAGGACGCCAGTTTTGTCCTATTTGGGACTCGTCAGCTGGATGTACCTGCATCTCACAGTTGATGTTCACTCTGGGAATCGAACCTAGTACCTTTCGCATCAAACGCCATCGCGTTATCCATTTGTCTACTGAGTCCTGATAGCCACTTGCTTGTGCAATGGGGGGAAGTTTAAATTCACTTAGTATTGTTTGTTTGTATCCTTCGATTGGTGTTTGGGACATCAATGGGAAGATACAAACAAACAATACTAAGTAAATTTTAAAAAAACTAATAATTACATTACCTTTAGTGATTTTCAATAGAATTTCCATACTCTCTTTTTCATGAAACCATTATGGAATAAGAGCTAAAATTCATTACATCATCACTGATTCATTGATGATTTGCGTTCTTCTAAATGATCATTAATTTTTTATTGACCACCATGCATTTCATTGTTAGAGTTGCTGCTGTGATTACCTTCTCAATGCAGTCTCTTTTTAATAAATTATCGATGGCCATATTTAAACTAGATTCATGGAGCTTGATCATTAAACGTGATATCAGTCAATACATAGTTGTCAGTCATGTAAACGTTTATATCTTATAGAAAATCATTAACTTTTGGAATAGCTCAATGACGATTTGTTTTGACTGTGACACGAATAAACATATGTCTAGGTTCATATAGGGCTACCAGTTTCCTCAAGGTTACGGATATGCCTTGTTCACGAGTGTCAGCTAAGATGAAACTAAAATCCAGAGTTTCTCGTTGACTATTCTCAACCACCTAAGATCAAATATACAGAGTTAAAGCGTTTCGACTAGTCTCAAAAACACTGCAAATTCATTAGCAGAAATTTATCAGAATATAGGGTGAAAAACAAAGAAGATATTAGTTAAGAATATGTGATCAATAAATTTAATACAAAGTCTTGCATACTTATAAATTTATATTTTTAGTTTTAGATGAACTAAAGGAAGTTTCATGTTTGTATTTTCTTGTTGTCTTGGTCATTCTGTCATCGTTTCAAATATTTTAGGATTAGGATAAACCAAACAGAATGTAACGAATTTCTGATCTCTTGTACAACTTAAACCAGCCAAAAATTTATTACATAACTACAAAATATAGCAATTATAGACGTACGCACTCTAACAGATAAATTTAAATAAAATTAATCATTATTTATTCCTTCAATAAAGTCATAACTATATTTAGAATGATGATGATGTACAAAGCGTAAGTTTTATAAAGTCAGAAAAGATTAAACTAACCAGATAATAATTATTTATAAGCAACTCACGGAAGATAATGGCGGACGGTGGAGCAATTTCGTGGAATGGCTGAAGTTAGATATTGACACTATTGGATACCGGCTCAGCTGTTTAGAGGTTAAGTGTTCGCGCGTGAGATCGATAGGAACTGGGTTCAAATCTCGCGAGGCGGAATCGTGGAAGCGTGCTGCTGAGGAGTCCCATGCTAGGATAAAACAACCATTCAGTGCTTCCAGGTTTTCCATGGTGATCTAGCTTCAATTGACTCATGAATTCAACCATGAAATTACTTAAATCTCCACAAAACCCTATTCTGATTATTTATAAGTGTTTAAAGATCGAAATGCCGTCTTTGGGTAATTTTTTTAAGGTTTTGCAACAAACCTTAAGATATTATTGCTGCATGTGACATATGATGTTATTCATCTTATTTTAATAATATAACTCTTGAGAAATAGTAAATCACTTGAGCTGATGATGTCGTTCAGAAGGACGATGAAAGCTTCACGAACAAACCATCCAGCTCAGAGAACAAAACTTAGGCAGTATCTTATAAGCCTTTCAACTAACATGAAATTACAATAGCTGAATTTAGCAATTACTCTAATGAACTACCCATATCAATTTTCAAATTTCATTTACGTTTCTAGTTGAAAAATGACTGAGTAAACTTAGTGTAACTGTATTATAATTGAAGTAAATGTCAGTAAAAAAGCAAACTAAGGTTCTGTATCAAAAGATATATTGAACGTATCATCATATTTGATTGTGAGTCATTTTGAGGTAAAGAAATAAATCACAACACAAAAATGTCATTAATTACCACATTGTTTCTTAGTTGCATAATTCCTTATCTCTTACTATAGATACACAATCGAGAAATTCCTCCGCACTATCAATAACAACATTGTTAGGTGTACAAGATCCAACGACAATATCATCCACATCATCATCAAGTGGACCAAGTAAATTTAGAAAACGTTTATTTCTTCGTGGACAGACAGTTAGTGCTATTAATTCTCAAACTACAAATGAACAACAACAACCGGAAACACCATCAGTTGATCAAAAACCCAACAGATTTTTACATGCAACACAAAGACAAGTAACTGTAGAAAATCTATGTTCACCATCAAAAAATGAACTGATAGAAGTTCAACCACATTCTGTAATGCCAAGTAAGTTAGTTTAAAAAAATTCATTTTTCCATAGTTTACATCATTTGCTGATTTTAGTCAGATCACCATCAAAAACTACAAGGTACTACGTAGTTATTTTGTTCCAGTATGAGACACTTTTAATGGCCATCTGTGATCCCATTAGAACTATTGAGCTGTGATAAAATGGTTTACATGACTAAGTTTAATTAATACACAGAATTGTCAAGCAATGTTTGGATAATATTGATGAGTAACAGTCTCACATTCGATGTAATTGAACGTCACTGCTAACAGCTTCTCATCAGAACTCCTGGGGATACCTGTCAATGTTAGTCACTAGTGAGCAATCAATTACTATTATCATAGAGGTTTGTGAAAATTGTTACGTTTCATGAATGTTACTGTGAATTGATTAAACTTTTAACATGTAAGCCATTGGTTGTCAACCAATTAGTCTCAAGGTTAAGCACTCGTTGTCAGACCTGAAGATTTCAGATTCTTTCCTTAGTTGAATAGTAGATGTGTACTGTCGACGAATTGCCTACTAGGACAAAATAGGTGTACAGTCTCTCTCAGTGTTTTGATAGTTATCTGGCTAAGATTAATCCATGAGGTGAACTATAAAATCCTTTTCTTAGATGGTTCTTGAAAATATTTAATAAAATGTTTATTGAATAAAACACTATTTTTCTCAAATAATATTAGCTGACAGCAAACAGATTCATATTTGAATCAAATCCTATTAGACAGAATAACGATTAGGATTTACAAACCAAACCTTAATGAAAAAAATCCTTTATTAATGGGATTAGGGGGAAATTTTAACTATTAAAATGGAATGATTTTTAGAACATTGTCAAAATCTAAATTTCATGGTGTTAGACAATATCTGAGTAGATTATATAACAATCTTCGGTCAGCCTTATGGTTTTCCTGAAAATAATTAGACTAAATTAACCCTCCACCGTGGTTTATCAAAACATTAGGATATATATGGCCAAGATATAAAAAAGAAACTGTATGAAAACGAGTAAATAATGATTAGTAGTGATTGGTAGTTGATCTAATATTAATCCAGACATTTCAATGTTCCTTAAATCAACCTTTAGAAACAAAAAAGTGCAATATATTTACATACAGAACAAAGTGCGAAAACACTAAAATTGGATCTGAAGCGAAATCTGTATTTTTAAAAAAGAACATTTAGGAAGTGAATGAAATTTTCCTCTCAATGATATCATTTACTAAATCTACACAATCATATTGATTATGAGTTGAGAAATATATTAGTCTATAAAAAGTAAGAAAGTGATTAAGTAACAAAATATTCAGAGGATCCTAGTATTTTAGAAAGATTATATAATAGTGTTAAGAATATCTGCACACTTTGTTATGTAATCTCTATCGAATTTTTCATAGACTAATACATTTATTAACTGACTATAAATGCCGGCTCAATGGTCTAGAGGTTAGGCGCTCGCGCGCGAGGCTGATAGGTCCTGGGTTCAATTCTCGCGAGGCGGGATCGTGAATGCACACTGTTGAGGAGTCGCACAGTAGGACGAAACAGCCGTCTAGGGCTTCCAGGATTTTCATGGTGATCTAGCTTCGATTGACTCATTATTTCAATTATATAAAATTACTGAAATCTCCACAAAAGCCCCTTTAGACTATTAATGTGATAGTACATAATTAGTATGGTTTTAATGAACATATTGAAATTGTAGAAAGAAAAACAAAATGAAATGAATTTGCTTTAACTCATAATGTCTGTTATTCTTATTTTACAAAAGCTTTTTTCAAGAAGATTCATTTGTTTGTAGTACTACTCAGATCAAATTTCATTTAATCAACTTCATTGTTGTTATATCGATTGAGTGCGTTCTTGCCCAGTTGATATATAAGAACGTGATGAGACCCGCCAATTAGAGAGAAGTGAATTATCGATCAGAGCAATGATACACTAAAAACCGTATGAGCAGTCTTGAGCACTTATCAGTCCTGCTATCCACCTAGCCCAGCAAGTTAAGTCCAGAACACCAATAACAGCATCTGCAATATGAATCATTATTGTCAAACATACTGGGTTTATATACCAAACAAACAGACCACATCATACCATAAAATAGGAAATAACATTTGTACAAGTTTTGGCCAAATGTGACTGTGAATAGGGGATACAGTAATTAATGGACTAGGGATAACTAAAGAAAGGTAAATCGTATAGTAATATTCTATAGGTTAAAATGAAGCTTATAATAAGAGGGACACGAATATGAATAGTTTAGTTACTTAACAATTATACAATAGGAAATATGAATATCATATTAGTCTCAAAGTTACCATTCATAAATCAATTCGGGATATAACAATTGTTTATTTTGATTTTTTTTAGTTCCAACATCAAAATTATTATCTTCATCAAATTCTTCTACTGATAATAAATTAATTCATTCTACTGATGTAAAAATTATTCAATCAACAATTGAAAAACGTAAAGCACATTTTCGTTCACGACATCAAATTAAAGAATTATGTGAACCAGATATGAAATTTAATGGTTTAATTAAATCAGCTGATACTGATCCACAGAGTAATGAATGTGTCGATCAAACAACTCCTTTACAAATGGATTTACATGAATTATCAACTGATTTAAGAAGTTCAATTGAAAGACCTTTAGTAAAGGTTAATCCACTGTTATGGTAAGAATTTGATTGTTTTACTGGCTAATCATTAGTGAATAGTTTATTTCATTACAAAAGGTTTCTGGAGGTTATTCAATCTAGTGTTTGTATCACCAATCAATCTAACAAGATAATTGTTTTACGCAAAATACAATCGGATATCTATTTCAATCTAGTATGGGACTCTTCATTAGCATGTACCCATTATCTTAGTAGAGACAGAACCTATGACCTTCAGGCTTTGTGGCAATTATAGTACAATGAGCTGACTCCTAGTAACCGACGCTTATAATCCTATTCTGCTTGCGTAATTGTACGAACACCATCCATGGTCAATAGGGATAACTTTCTTACTCCCAGTATGTTTGAAACCTGTTGTTCAAGGTTTCTCACTAGAACATTAGGAAAAATTCTTTTAACCAGTAAGAACATATTTGTTATAAGTATAAACGGATTGTTAAGAATATTGAGGTTACAGTTTACATCAGATGCTGACTTCAGGTAAGCAACCTCTATAAACTATTAAGAAATGAATAGCTGTTTTATTGCACCTTCTACGTATACAATTAAATAACGCTAATCGTGAGGTACTCTCAATATCAATTGTTCAGTTTCATCTGTTAGAATAAATTGAATTTAATAGTAGTTGACCGTTTCACTGATTTGACACTATCCAATAATTAAACACTAGATCTAGACAAATAGTTTTCTTATGATAACTTACAGAGTACAGGTGGTCAGTGGCGGCTTAGACAGCTCGGTGGTTACATTTCAGTAAACCAAATGAGTAATGCCGGTTTAAATCTCACAGTGTGTGTCAGTTTCATCAATATTACAGGTACGCTTTGTTGATGAATACCAAATAACAAGGAATCCAGCTTCAGAGTTTCCTAACATTATTACTAACCGCGTAACTTCAAAACATCGTCAGAACAATATTGAGTCATTTAAAATAGTGGTCACATTTTAACTTGATAGACTGAATTTTATTATCACTAAGATCTAGACGAACATAACATTAGCTACCATTCAGTAATTAATCAAAATGAGTGACAATAAACAAAACAACTGTAAGGATATGGAATTATTTTGTGGTGGTGCAATATAATCCAATTAATCAGTACACTTAGTATTTGAACCTAATTGCATCGACTTCAGAATATACAGCCGACTAGTATGAGTGGACCTCATATATAGAATGTACGTCTTCTTTTAGAATAATCTACGCAATCAAAGGAATTGGATCGAAGGGAGGTCGAATCAAAATCCTATACATTCACTGCTGAAGCATTGGCAACCCGCTAACGTATTCCCGAACTCTTAGTACAAAAACGATACGTCTAAACTTTTATTCCTCCTTGGCCCTTATTCTCTTCTTTAGTACGCATTGGATTATTATTTTTTCTCAATTTTTTAAATTAATTTCATAATTTTAAGCCGTAATCAGTTTTTATTATTATGACCTTTATGTTTTTCGTTTTCCTTCATATTTATCAATTGAACAATTATCTTTCATATTTCTGACCCGTAAATTATTTTCATCATTATATTCCTTCCTTACCCCATGATTATTGTGTAACCTCATTTGATAATTACATTCTCGAATCAATTTATAATACAATCTTTTTTATCCCTCTATAAACATATATTTATCGCATAACTATAATTATAAATGTACAGATTAGGTAAATGATTTCGTTGAAAAGAAAATTTTCTTCATAGTTGAAAGCATGAGTCAATTGAAGCTAGACCACCATGGAAAACCTGGAAGTACTGGACGGCCGTTTCGTCTTATTGTGGGACTTCTCAGCAATGCGCATTCACGACTTCGCCTCGCAAGATTTGAACCCAGGGCCTATCAGTCTCGCGCCAGATCACTTAACCGATAGGACGAAACGGCCATCCAGTGCTTCCAGGTGTCCATAGTGGTCTAGCTTCAGTTGACTAATGCTTTCAACTATGAAAATACTAAATCTCTACAAAACCCCTTCTGATTAAAATTTTCTTCACTGAATGCTCTTTATTCTTTTCCATTGGTAAGAAATAGTTGCACTAAAGTCAATGGTACCTTAGTTTGAGATTCTTGACAGGTTGTTTTAGTATGATACATATCTACATTTAAATTCAAGTGATGATAAGTATTCGTGTATCTATTTTTCCGGAACACTAACAATTGCTAAATTTTCTAATTAAAGTGGAATTTCTAGTGGAATAATACTTCTGTTAAATATACAAAAATGAACTGTCGGGATGAGTATTCTGATGAACAATGCACTATATATGTGAAAAATACATTTGAAATAATCTCAGCGATTGAAATTTAAATAATTCAAAAGTTTCGTCCAGCTAACTTGTCTGGACTTATTCAGGGTAATAACCAAAATTAAAATCATCAAAGAAATATATAGTGTTTTTTTAACAATCATATCAAAATCTATACTTTGTTAAACCAATCGTTCTAATCTTGACGAATGCACTATATAGATTGTCTAAATTTAACTAAGTTAATATACATATTGATGATAATAGATTCTAAAATATTGAAAACATTGGTAAATTGAATATAAGATTAGTTTCAAGTCTTAATGAAAGTTAATTCTGAACATTATACTATCGTAATAGGACAGTATTATAGAAATATTTGTTCATGAGTATGTTGTTAAAGTAATAGATATTTTATAAAGTTGAGATCATGAGTCAATTGAAGCTAGACCACCATGGAAAACCTGGAAGCACCGAACGGCCGTTCCATCCTATTGTGGGACTCCTCAGCAGTGTGCATCCACCATTTCGTGGATTGGTTAAAGTTAGACATTAACAACGTCGGATGCCGGCTCAGTGCTCTAGTGGTTAGGCGCTCGCACACGAGACTGATAGGTCTTGGGTTCGAATCTCGCGAGGCGGGATCGTGGATGCGTACTGCTGAGAAGTCCCATAATAAGACGAAACGGCCGTCCAGTACTTCCAGGTTTTCCATGGTTGTCTAGCTTCAATTGACTCATGATTTCAACCATACAAAATTACTGTACTCTCCACAAAACCCCCTTCCAACAGATATTTATTTTGAATAATTTGAAAAGCAAAAACTAGAAACAAACAAAAACAAAAACCAACTTAATCTTAATTAAAATTTGACAATAAGAATAGTATGTTATTGTATAAATAAACTTTTGATTTTTTGCATTCTTTACGAATGTAAGCATATTAATCATTTTACAGTGAACAAAACTAATGAAAAAAGAAAAGCCAAGTGTATCAATTTCCTGTCATAATGATTGATTTCATTCAACGATTGTTTACTTTCCGAATACTTAATTTTTTTTCCAGTATTATAAACATTGATGTATTTTGATTGAGATTATAATGTTACTAGGAGAATTTTGTTTACTTCATTGATTTGAACAAAATGAGTGAAATTTCAACCCCCCCCCTGACTATTTTTTTATTCATTATTTTGTTGTTTTTTTTAAATTGAACTAGTGGACAAAGAAATATTCCATTAATGCGTGTAGTTCAATCAGTCCGTCATACTAAACGCTCTGGTAGTAGTTTAATCATTAGAGAAACTTGGATGGTTCATAGAACTAATAAGGATCCAGTTGTAAGTAAACAAATGTCATTATTACGTTCATATATATATATATATATATATATATATATATATATAATAGTTCTTCATTTAATTTATAGAATGAGAAATATTACAGGCTTCTGCTTCTAAAACCATGGAAATATGCCTACTATTCATATCTATTTTACCATTAGTTAATTTCTTATTTTTTTTACTATCAGTGAGGTATCACTTGTGATTGGATATCTGAATACCTATTTGTTGATGGTTGTATTAATCTTGAGGTGAATAGTTAAATAGATAATTAGACTCATTTAAAGTGCTAACTTTCTTTTTAATGATAAGTGCTGTTTTCACAATAATGATCTTTTAAACAATTCATTCATACAAGGGAACATGTGTTCACATGAAAATGTTCGTAATGTTCAAGATATTTAAAAGATCGATAATACAATGAGAAGACGAAGTTTATCAAAATTATGTGATATATTTGCGCAATACATTTCGAATAACCTGATCACACATACCTAAATGCCTGCAAAAACAAATGAATTCCAATGGTCAAATAAGATCACAGGATAGACAAACATCTTCCTCCATTGCGAAACATTTGTCGTAGTTGAAATCATGAGTCAGTTGAAGCTAGACAACCGATGAAAACCTGGAAGCACTGGATGGCCGTTTCGTCCTATTGTGGGACTCCTCATCAGTGCAAATCCACGATCCCACACGTGCGCGAGATTCGAACCCAGTTCCTACTAGTCTCGCGCCAGAGCACTTAACCGATAGACCAGTGAGCCGTATTCAACGGTTTCAATGTCTCACTTCAACCAATCCACGATGTTTGAGCAACCGTTCACCAATTGTCTTCAGTGAGTTGATATATCCTGCTATCTACAGCTGAGGAGTCCTATAATAGGACGAAACGGCAGTCCAGTGTTTCCAGGTTTTCCATGGTGATCTAGCTTCAATTGACTCATGATCTCGAATGTATAACTTCATAATGATTGAACTGTCAAAGAAAGAGAAAAGTAAAAACCGGATGAGAACAAGCCACTTTTCTTTATTTTCAGATTGTTCATCCATAAAATTAGTTGTCTTCTATTTTACTTTATTCACAAGAAATTCACCAATTTATTCAGTTTGCTACTAGTTAATGAATCATATTTATCTGTGAAGATTTATATGTGAATATTCCAGATAACGTTCTATATTGAATTATCAATATGTATATGTCATGCTTTTAGTCTACTTTAAGATTCTTATTGAAACATCCAGAGCATGCTTTTAGGATATATATAATATATTTCAAGGCATTAAATAATTTAAGAAACGAGGGCTGAGGTAACGTAACGATATGACTACCACACAAGGTTGTGTAACTTCCACAGAATATTCATAAATTAAGAATGGGGATAAAATGGAGAAACTATTTGCGGCCTGATTGAACATCTGAGCTACCTGTTTCCGTTATCTAGATATTTCAACAAGTTATTTAATTTTGTTTGTTTTATTACATCATTATGGTTATTAATCGGATAACCTATTTAGGGGAGTTTCTAAAAAGTGAACAACTCTTTGTTGTACAAATTACAAAAGGCTTGATAAGAGATATCGTGGTTGCTGACAATATGCAGCGAAAAAAATGTACGTTATTAAGCTGTCGATTGACTGGACTGCCAGCTTCTAACTGGCAATCATTCAATATTTATTGTCAGGAACGACTAAGAAGTAAGAAATGGAAACTTGTTGAAATACATTGTGCAGAGAATTCCATATTGTACCAAAAAGATAATACTGAATAAAGCTAATGATAATAGTAATGATAACAATAATATTAATAATAATAGTTGTTATAATAATAATAAAACTCATTATAATGAGGATAGGATAATTTAGTTAGAATAATTTATTTTATTTTATTAATTAAAAATGGTTTCCAGGGAATAAGATGAAGTGCTCCGCAAATAATCAGCAGTACGAAATCAGAGAGGATTGAAGAGATTTTTAAAGGAGTTGTTCGAATACTAAAGGATAATAAAGGGTTGTATAACTGATTGGCTTATAGCATAGTAAAAATAAGGAATAAACATTTTTTTCTCTGTGAACAAAATTCTGGTTTTCTGCCATGGTTACCGAAAGCTTTTGTTGTTTTACAGATTTATGAATAAAAAAGTGTGAAATATATTTCGTAAAATACATTTTGTCTGAGAACATATCAGCTCAGACAGCTCACTGTTTGAATAGCCTATACATTGTTTATCCACGTTCCCGCTTTCCAAGAGTAATTATCTGCTTTCGACACGCCATCATCGTAATTCATAGTCAGAGATGCCACTACTTAGTTATTCAACCCATGACAGATCCCTTATAAAACTTAAATAAACTGATTTTTTTTAGTTAGAATTTTGGCCTAATCTTTGTGGAATCATTAATCTTCTCAGTTCGTAAGACAATTCATTCTGAAAAGTTTCAAATAGTATGAAATTTAGACTGAAAGCTTCCCATAGACTGCTTCTGACCATGTACTGTCAAAATAAATTCCCGAAATACACAATTGATAAATAGATTTCCATCATTCACAATGTATTATATAACAACACAATATTCATTACAATCTAATGATTAATTAGTACAACTGTTATATCCTAATGAAGATTAAACTACGCGTAATTTCTGAGAACTATTAGTGGACTAATATTATATATATATATTCCTATTTTATAACTGTTCAGTAACTAGATTGTGTATATCTATATTCCCCTTATTGTAAGCTTCATTTTGACCTATAGATTATTACCATACGATTTACTGTTGTTAAATTATGTTCAGTTTATTAATTGGCGTCTCCTACAGTCACAACCACTTTTTGGTTTGATCTTGTGTAAATGTTATTTTCTATTTTATGGTGCAATGAGGCCTGTTTGGCTGGTGTATAAACCAAGTATCTTTGAAATAAATGATTTGCATAGTGGAAGGTGTTATTGGTGTTCTAGACTCAACTGGATGGGCTAGGCAAACAAAGGACTAATAAGGACTCTAGGCTGCTCATACCGGTCGAACGCCATTAGTTTTGAGACAGTACTAAAAGTGGATAAGTCGTATTGCGATTGGCGAATAAATCACGTGATAATTAGCCGGATTTAAACTTACGATAGCAACTTAATAAGTAAATCAGACAAAAACTCATTTAGAAATTCCCAGTTTTCTGGTAACCAAAAATTATTTTCCTTTTCAAATTTAAATAAGTTTTTTTTTAAAATTTAATGCATCCGTATAAAGACTCTGTCTACATAATAGTTTATACTTATATTATTTTAATTTCGAATAGGCAAATTCTTCAGCTTACTTAATACTGATGTAAATAGTTACGTGATGAAGAAAAACTATTATATTATTTTATTAATAAGACTAACTTATTCAAGTTGAACAGTCTTTTTTTCATTGACGACTGAACATAAGCTTAATAGGCTTTATTAAAAACTGAAAGAATAAAGATTTTAGGAAAAGACAAAACCGTAAGGATAAGTTGATCATTGTTTCCAACAAACTATAGTCTTTTTTAATGTGATTTAGTGTGCAATGTGGTTTCTATGATATTACGTCACCTAAACGAGAATGATATTTTGAAATAGTTTTCCTAGTTGAGAAACACAAATCAACTAAAATGATTTGTAAGCTTATTGTGCACGAATATTTAGGTGGAGACAACCAATTTAGTGTTTGATGCAAAATTACTGAGTTCCTACACAAAATGTGAAAATCATGCATCAAATACTTCATTTGAAAATCTTCTATCAATTATCTCAAACTTCATTGTTTCTTCATTACCATTACTCTCTATTTACATTCATGTTCTCTTCAATTCGATCCTTATAATCTTCTACTGCCAGGCTTTCCACTTCTGATTGGTATAACATACTACTTATGTCGATAGTTATAAGTAGCATACATCATAAGTTTACTTAAGCATACTAACCTTGGAATGTCATTTTTTATTTATTTACTCTTTTTTATTTGTATAGAGTCATATAGATAAAATATCTCATGGTTATATTGTTTGAGTAATCAGTTTTTTTTTCATTCATCTGACCTTCTACCAAATTTTCTGTATCCTTTAATATATATATGTCAGCATTTTTGGGAAGAAAAAAAGTCATTCTTTTACCTTCAATAACCAAAGAAAATTCATTTTTCTTTTATAATTAATTACTTATTTTCTTTTGAGATTATACTTAGAATTTGATATCAGTACATTAAGGTCAAATCGTAATTAACTTGTTCCGGTTTTATTTTTTTAATAAGAGTATACTTTGATAAATAGATCTTATTATATTGGTTTATACAAGTATTACCCCATTGAATAGAATTGCATGAATAAATCACATGGACTAATATTAAAAATTTGGTTAATAAACAACTAAAAGTAATCACGTTGATAACTCACATAACCAATTAAATTTTTCATTTAAATGGAGGAATATATATATATGCTCACTGATGACTGGCTCCATGAGTTATTTCCTGGAGTTCCAGTGAGAAGCAGTGACCAATGGAGTTCAACTAGGTCTGTTGGGAGATATCAACTCACTGAAGACATTAGTGAATGTTTGCTCAATTTCATGGATTGGTTGAAGTTACACATTAACACAGTTGGATGCCGGCTCAGTGGTCTGGTGGTTAAGCGCTCGCACGCGAGACTGATAGGTCCTCGGTTCGAATCTCGCTCGCGTGCGGGATCGTATATACGCACTGCTGAGGAGTCCCACAATAGGACGAAATGGGCGTCTAGTACTTCCACGTTTTCCATTGTGGTCTAACTTCAATTTACTCATGATCTCAACTATATAAAAAATTACTAAAATCTCCACAAAACCCCCTTATAATATATATATATATATATATATATATATATATGTATTGAATATGTTCATTCTCTTCTTATTCATTTACCACTTATAGTTATCTCTGACAAGCAAATAGTTTTTATTGTGATATACTCTCACACGAGTATTCAGTGGTTAATATAACAACTGACATTTGTCTCTAGACAATCACCCAATAGATAAGTTTACATAGAACCTACTAAGCAACTATAGATTGATTTCAATATGACTATTTTATCCTAATTAAGATCAACAGAAGTACAATACGTTAGAAATGGAAGATTGAATAATGATATTAATAATCATAAATTGTTTAGATGAACGATTGGTCTCATAACTTAGTAATGTAACAAAAAGTTACGTAATGAAGACGTTTCAGGTCAAAAAATTTCCTTTTTACATGACATCATTTTCTTACGTTTTACAATCGCATTCATAAGTAATTTCTATATACTGTAATCTACCACAAAATAGGGATGTGCTACTAAATTTTTAATGGTAGTGGAACTTATTCAGGTATTAAATGTAAAAGTTTGTAAAACTGAATTACTGTTGTACTGTTTCTAATAAATTAATCAAAGATAATCAAAAGACTTCAGTTAATAACTATGATAGTCTATATATAGGAAGGTTTTATTTCAATGTAGTTTAAGTTATCGAACATTTTCAGTGATTGAATGAAATGAGTGTTTCGTCAATAAGTAGAGGGATTAGAAATTATCAAGAGATTGAGTTATGTAATCGCTACAGAATTAATAAGTAATAATAACCTATACAATAAATACAAAGACAACTGTTTACTTTATAACAAAAACGGTGAACAATAAGATATTAATTAGCACTAACGACTTGTAAAATTAAGGGAGTGAGATGCTAAGACCACGGAAGAATAAAAGATTGAATATGAATTTTTTGCACGGAAAAGTCGGATTCGAAATAGTAACATACTGTAGCTTTGGTTTTGTACAAATTTTTAGATTAAATTTTCTTTGAGCCAGTTCTTTAAATTTCGTAGATCATCTTGAACGATGATCCTTGTGGTGGCATGTGACCAGCCTATGTGAATTACGTCGATCAAACTTGTTATAAAATGACAGTATCATCCAGGATACATATAGGCCAATAAAACCTGATAAAAATTCAGTTCTGATTATCAACAATAAAAAGTATACAAACACTTATGAACAGGAAGAGTGTTATGCTATTTAAATTTTTTAATAAAGAATGGACAAATTATGTATTCTGTTTTCTGTTTGTTACTAGTTGTGTCATTAATTAACAGGTTTTATTAATATCTGATCATTAATGAATTAGAATTACATAGTTTAAAAAAGTTAGATGTAGGTGAATAATCACTGATTACTAAAGCTTGATAAACTTTAGTTTGACTCTAATTTTCAACAACTTCTTTTCTATAGTTGAATTCATGAGTCAATTGAAGCTAGACCACCATGGAAAACCTGGAAGCACTGGACGACCGTTTCATCTTGATATGTCTTGCTGATTGAACGCTATACTCGGATCCTAAGCTAGTCTTGTACCCCCAAGCTAGAACTACACAGCGACTTGAACACGAGAGAAAAGGCACAAAATATGCAGAAAGCACTTATTTCCAAAGGTCCATTTATGTACAAAAAATCTAAGATTTTTATATTATTTTAGAAGTCCTTGGGTTTTCCTGAAAATTCTAGAATATTACTAAACATAGTAGCAGTGTAGTAATCAGCCAATCAGAAACTCTACATGTAACTTTTCATTTTTGCGATATTTCTAGCAAAACTTCTAATCAAACGCTGATTATATAAAATGCTTCCTAATGTTTCCTGAGCTTGTCATGTTTATTGCGAGAAATTTTCAGGATCATCCCAACAGTCCTATTGTGTGACTCCTCAGCAGTGCGCATATACGATCCCGCCTCGCGAGATCCGAACCGAGGAGCTATCAGTCTCGCGCGCGAGCGCGTTTTTTTTTCTTAGTAATAATATGATTTATTGATGCATGTATATTGTAGTTACTAGCACAATTTAAACTCATGACTTAAAGTTGAAATTTAAACACAATAGTTTCACTTCATTAGTATACACTTTTGATTATTCATGTGATTTACTAAGCAATTCGACAAGTTTTTTTTAGCCTGAAATTGATCATAAGTGTGATGTGTTGAAATACCAGTGGGTAGAAACAATAGTTGTAGCCTTAACAGATAGCTTATTGATCATAAGTTTATTACTAAATTTTTGAGTCGAAATTTCTGCTGTTTCATAGATATTACCCATTAACTGAATGGTAGATTTTTATAACTAACATCAACTGTGCACATATAATCCCTTCAAACTGATTTTATTTGTTTTCATTCTTATAATTATTGTTATTGACAATTGTAGTTACGTCGACATTTTTGGCGTCTTGGGACTAAATCGATAACAATGTTTTATCATGAGAAAACAAACCGTTATTTCAAAGTAAGCTGTATTCTTATTTACTATGTTGTTATTTATATAGTTGTATATTTATATATACAATGCCCGCCAAAAGTTATGATGAAAACCTGTTAACATACAAACTAATGTGTCACTTAGAACATTTCGATATATGCGCTGTAGAATTATGATCCTCTTCAATGAACTATAAGAAGTGGACATTATTAGTGAAGTTATTGTGTAACGTAACTTTCATAAGTTCAGAAGCAATTCAATGATCTGCTTTTTCAATTTAAGTTCAAATGGACACGAAAATCTTTAAGCTTATATAAAACTCAAAAATTATTGAGTGTGTAAACTTGTCACTCTATGGACATAGAAATAGAAAGGTGACCTAGTGTTGAATGTTTAAAATTTGATAGTACATTCAAATCTGAAGTAATTTATATGCAGATCTTTTGGAGATTCTTATTTTAGCCTTCAGAATATTTATGAACACCATAATAATACATTATCTTTTAAACAAAGTTGTTGTACATTACAGTCCTTATCGTATGAAGTCTCACCCAAAACCACCAGAATAATTACTTTGATTTTAATTTTAGTAACAGTAACGAAGGCTAGAATTAAATGGTTACTTTTATGTCTACATACAGATAACTCCTGTGACAAAGAACAAAAAGAATCATCATCTGGATTCCTAAAGTTACTCAAATGTATCTTGTGTAGCAAGCATTAGATTTCCAATTCAAGTTGGATTTAGCTGAATGAGGCTCTCGGAAGTTGGTTTAATGTGTAGGTAGCATTTGCAATAGTCAGCTCACTGGTGACTTCTTTCATAATTTTCTCATAGTTCTAACGATACGCTTGGCCATTGGATTTCAAACGTATCGTGAGTGGAACAGCTGTCATTCATAACAATAGCTGATTGTCACGTCATATTCCAGGTCGAAATTATTACCATTGAATTTTCAACCCAGTGATCCTAATAGTTGAGTGTTCGCTACGAGACTTGAAGGTTCCGAGTTTAATGCTTAGCAAGATTTTGGAGTAGCTGTTCTTCTATGTTTGTTAGTGGTTGTTTTGATAGGTTGACCACGCAGTTGTTTGTCTTTTCTTCTATAGTTGGTTTTGAAATTTTGATTATTTTCTTTTTAAGGATGTTTCTTCTTTTTTCTCAGTGTCGTTTGCATAATATTTTGATGGCTGTTGTCAAGATTTCGAAGTGTTCTGGCGTGAGTGACTGTTGTAGCTTCCTCTTTTGGTCCTCTATGACATGTTGGTATCTGCGGATCCTGTAATGTGCGTCCGTTATCATTAGATGTACCATTAGATGTATCATATACCTTTTAACATTCATTGTGGTGTATTATATAAACTCCTCATTTCAAAAAGCGTCTGTATCCATAAGACTTGTCCAATCTGAAGTATAAAACACTTCACCAAACAAATATCCTAAGTAAATAATGTCTTTCTATAGATAAATAAGATACCGGAAGCTATGAAAAGCTCAGAAGTCATATTAATTTTTTTCTAGGAGGATGCCATGAATATAGACTGGATGAAGTTAGTGAGCAACTGTATCATTTTTTGCAATGGTTAATCAAAGGAATTTCAAGGATCGTTATTTTTGTGTAGTTGATTTGAATAAAAATTATTTTCAAATGATACAAATCATAAAACTTCCATATCCAATCAAAACTAAATGTTTCTCATGGGTACAACTAATCATACCTCACATGGGAATCATATACAACAAATTAAATAAATATTTTAATAAAAATGCGATCACCTGGACATGTTACTTATATACCTTTTAGTAGCACTTAAACCAATCACTATTTATTTCATATTTATGATCAAACCATCAACATTTATTGTGATAGGTACAGAAAAACAAACCACAATTAGTTTTATATCAGCTATATTTATTACACATACATTGATACACATTATTTCTAGTTAATACATAAATTTACAATTGATTGATCATGGAGTTGTAATTAGTGTCATGTATGTCAAGCCCTTCTTGGTGCTGGCAGAATTCTGTTGATCAAGTCGCAATGTAGCCGTTAGTCTAGATGATTCGACATCGCGTACGCTATATTGATATGCAAGGTGATGGTTGAGGGTAATCCTCAGAAAACTCTCTTTCACTTAGGTTTCTTATTACTTTTTACTGGTTAGTAAGGTGTATCTGTAATCTTAAGGAGACTAGCACTCCCTGGTGGATTCGGTCCTGTCACCTAGATACACAATCAGAGACGATACCACTGAGATATCTGAGCAGAACTGACTTTATAAAGGACTGAGATGTATTTCTATTTGACTGTAAGGCTGGGTGACACGGATTGAATCCACCGAGTACAGGTACACCTTACTGACGAGTGATATATAACACGAAACTTAAGTCAAGGATGGTTTTCTGTCGACCACTTTCAACCACCTTTGGGTCTATCACTAATCTTATCTGTAGATTGACTTTCTATCACAGTGTATCAACTAGGCCATTGAGTTGATTGTTGTCAACAAATAATCCTATTTTAGTCAGAACATTCTATTATGCATTTTGAATACATCATCATAGATATAGGTAATTTTTTAATGGTTCTTGTTGTAGTTGTTGTAATCGTGAACACAGAAAACAGGATTTTTTTAAAACACTTGTTTTTGTCACTAATATACGGGATGTAATTTGGTGAACTTATTGTTATTAATTAATGGAATGAACTATAAATATATCATGTTTCATTGTTTAATTGACAAGAACACATTCTTTCATGATGGTGTTTATCACAACTTATTATTACAACATGCTCCTGTTTAGACGATACAGAATTGAAGAAAACAATTGTTTTTCCTTTCGAGACAAACAACTTGCTTCATTCTTCTCTTTTACTTGTAAAATGATAAGAATAATTGGTACAAAAGTTTGGCACATCGTAGTTTCTTTGGTGGTATGGTGAAAACTCAAATAAAATCATTGCAAGTTATAAATTACAAGTATAGGAGTAAGGAGTTGTGATTGTTGAATTTTTCTAGCTTACATCATGGACAGATTTTAGTTAGAAAACCATTGAAAATTCGAAAGCTTTAGATAGATGCTTCATATTAGTATGAGACTTCTTAGCGGTGCACATTCATGATCTCACCAAGAAACGAACTCAGGATTGTAGGTACTGAGTTCAACAGTCTCGATAAACTGTCCACACTAAAAATAATTATGTACTCACCAAAGATAATGAAAGATGGTTGCGAAAGATTACGAACTGACTGAAGTTAGACATATACGTCATTGGATGTCTGAGTAGTGGTCCAGGAGTTAATTGCTCTCCTCTGGATTAATGGTCCAATGTTGGAGACAATGTGGGGTCGTGATTGCATTTAGCTAAGTAGTCCCATATTAGTATGAAAAAGATGTCCAGCGCTTCTGAATTTACATCGGTTGTTTAACTAAGATCAACACATGATGCAAACTATGAGAGTTATAAATTACTTAACAGTTTACGGTATCATGACATGTAGTTTATACTTTAACTTGTATCTTATATAAATAATTTCCTACGGAAATTCTCACAACTTATTTGACAATCAAATCATCCAATTGATCAACTGTTAAATCTGAAATTATAAATTATTCAGTTCTTAGTACGTGATTAGTTTAAATCTCTAACTCTCCGATATCCAAGTTAGTATAAATTATTGGCACCGAGTAATCATCAAGTAGTAACGAGTATCGTGTTTGTTTAGCCTTCAGTGCTGACTGAATTCAATTGATCGGATTATAATGTTGCCTGAAGTGTAAATGATCTAACATTGCTTGAACTATATTGAAATGTTGAGTATTTAGAAGTAGTCAACTTTGTAACTTTCATACCTATAAAGTATGTTATTTTGTGTAGATATTAGATGAAAACTGATGAGGATTTCCATACTAGAATTAAACGGTTGTTCGATGCTTTTACATCTTCGGTGTTGTTTAACTTATATGGGTTCGTAATCTAAATAAAATTTAAAAATCTCTGAGACCCTTAACTGATAATCTTAATTACTTAGATAAAAGGATAATTCAGTAACAAGTTTCGCAATTAGAATGAAGTTATTAGTAGTTTTTTACATGTACTATAGGGATGAGTATCGTTACTGATAGGAAATGGACTGTTTAGATGTCAACACTTTAGGGGTTGACTCATGCTATCAAACGGTTGAATTAATCGTATTGTACAATTTTGTTTTAATATTTGCGCGAACCACTTATTGCTGTATAGATCACCTGAATTAGGTTACCATAAAATATATTTCTTAATTATTTGGTAAGCAAATACAAGATTAAACTTTTCATACTATAATAATCTTTATAATATTTTTGTTATGAATGATGTTCAAACAAAATGTACAACAATAAAAAGTGACTTTAAGTAGAGATGGATAGTGGCTAGTAGTGGAACCCAGGACTCCAGTTTCGTCCTATTTGGGACTCTGACCTAGTACCATTCGCTTAAAATGCCAACGCTTTATCAACCCAGCGACTGAGTCCTGATTGTCACTTGCTTGTACAATAGGATGAATTAAAAAGTGAATTTATTTATGGTCAAAGTATCTAAAATACTGTAATTAAAAAATAGATCTGAATGTCCGAAAGTTCGTAGTTAAAGATTTTTAATAAAATATTTATGAAGAATGTTTTAAACTTAACGGTCATATTCAACAATATTAAATTTTCATTGAAAATGTCAGGAATTCATTTAAGATTCATCATTGAAGTACGTCAAGATATTCCAGTGAGTTTTCTTTCTATAGATTCTCAAACTTAGCATTCCTTGGTTGAATTTTGATGGTTATTTTAGTTATCTTCAACGAATTCAGTGTTCAATAAATATTCCATATCCGGCACTTTCGGGAATTTTGTTTCTATTCCTTGACTGAATGAGTGCTGTCTAGTAGTGTGATTTTTTCTCAAGATTTCATTTCAAGAGTTTGGAATTGTCTACAACTGTAGCGTACCTTAAAATGCGCAATGAAAATTTAGACCTTAAATATAATCTCGAAGGGAAATTACACCTTAATATATATGTATATTATTCATCTATTAAAGCAATGAAAAGAAGAATGGACGAAAATACTGGATACGACACACCTATTGAAGATCTCACCACCAACGTCATCTATCTGTGTTATTATTCTCAACTTTGTTTAGCAATCGCTAGACAAACAAAAATACACTTTCAAGATTTCTATTAAACGCATACAAGATAGGATATCTTCACTATATATATGTAGTGGCGTCATTATTTTTTTCTTTTGTTTTAATTGATATGATCCATTTGCATTATTGAATATAATGGAATATTTTTCTTTTCTTTTTTTTCATAGGAACTTAATTTAAACGATATTATTTGTTTGGAACCAGCTGGTACAAATCCTTATCCATGGTGTCAACCAAACACTTCTCAGGCTACTACTTCTACCATTACTACAACTACTACCACAACCACACCAAATAATTGTCCAAATACTATTAATAAAAATATAAATGATTGTGAAACTCGTTTGAAATCATTAAATCTTAATGAATTCACTACAAAGTTAATTAGAAATAATAATAATAACGATGCAAAATCAGATAACTCACTTATTATACCTGATCATGTGTTTGAATTACGTTGCGTTGATGATTTAATTTATTATGTTGGTCAATTAGGTTATATGGAAAGTTTAGACAATGAAAATGATACTTCATTATTGTCTAAATTACATTCTCGGCGTAAATCCCATTTTCCAACATTACCAACAGCGGTGTCTTATGTACGTAAAGCTTCTGCTCCATTATATGGTTTAGTATATTTACCTGAACCACCACCACAGCCGCCGCTGTCATCATCATTATTCACTTCAAATATAAAATCGTCTAATTTCTTAAAAGTTGATTTATCTCAATCTATAAAACCTCAAGTGACTGGTAATTGTATACAAGAAAATTCTATAAGTGATGGTTGTTATCGTGCAGCAATTCTGCCACCACCTCCAGGAACTGGTTTAGATTTAGCTAAACATTTAGAAACAGCTATACGTCAATCAATGCTTCCTTTAACATCAAGAACAAGTTCACAGAAAAGTACTACAATCAAAAATGTAAATCATCAATCTACAAAAACAATGCAACAACAAGGAGACAAAGAAATCTTGGAACAAACTCCTGAAACACAAAAATCTATGACCGCATCAATTACAGATAATAATTTTATTATACCAAAACTTGTGACAATAAATTCATCAGCAGGTAAAGATCTAGTCAACATATCAGAGTGTTCACAAATTTGTAATGAAGAAATTGATGAGAAAACTAAGGAAATATCGGATTTGGAAAAAGCTGAAGAAGATGATGATGGTACAGGTAAGAGTCAAACTATTCCTTAATAGGGAATTTTTAAATCTTATATATATACATATACACTACTAAACAACTGGGATAAAAAAGACGAAATACAGTTGACTGCAACATGAAGACTATTGATTAGAAATAAGTAAAAACATAAAATTTAACTTCCCAACCCTTCTTCTTTGCCCATAATATTGTAGTGAACGAGAACACAAATGGGGAAAACAGAATGTACTTGAACACAAAATTGCAGAATCTCTTGGTAAAATCATATGGTAGTCATATGGTAAATACTTAATTTGCAAAATATTAATCAATTGTCTCAAACTTGACTGTTCCTTTGCAAATATCAATGTATCGTCCCAGGTTATACTGTTCATTCACTTCCATACCAACTGCTTTCTGTTCCCGTTGTTTTCTCTTCGATCTTTTTGAGCTTCTGATGCCAGACATTCTATTCCTGACTAGCGTTATATACTACTTATATCGATATAAGTAGCACACGCTACAATATAACTTCAACAACAAAGGACATTTAGTTCTTTGGTAATTTATTATGTTTGAATCTATTGCCGATTTATTTTAATATACCATTATAATTCACTACCCAACTCTTCACCATCATCATATACCTCAGCAATATTAATTTACTGAATAAGTACATTTAATTTTTACAACAAACAAAATAATTAATGAATCCATAGCCGTATCCAGGATCTTAGTCATTTATTGACTGGGCTGTATTAAAAAAATAAAGTAGATATACAGACAAACTCCTACATATGTTACTGTTTGAACACATTATACAATAAATTACTTGGATTCTTGTCATACATAAAATCAAAGTTTGAATTTGGCTGAACACGTGTTCAGTATAGATTTCAAATCTTAATATTCCCTGATAATTTTGATCATAATTATTCTCCTAAAGAAGCTCCATCCAGTTTTTCAAGTGAAACATTAATATTACTTCAATTTTAATATACAGAAGGGGCATCGGCATTGCGGCTTCCGAAGGAACTCGGCTTTCACCATGAGGCGTCATAACTCTTCTGAATGAAGACTTTCTGACTCCCAGGGTAGAGTTAAAATGGTTTGAATAATTTTTCTGGTTAGCGTGTTCTTAGCGAGTTAGTTTTCTACGGGATAGGTTCGCTAACCCCATGCCCAATCCTCCTCCTTTATCCGGGCTTGGGACCGGCAATAACCCCCCGGAGGAGATAGAGGTGGAGTTCTTCAATTTTAATAGTTGGGATCATTTCAAAGATAATTTCAAAATCTAATCAAGCTATTTTTATCTGTTTGAAGTGTTTTCTGTGCGTTTTAATTGATTTACATTTTTTCAAAGTTGGACACAACAGCAAAATGACGTTGTTGATGTTCATTCATAACTTATGAAAAAATAAATCGACCAAACCCGGTTGGTTAAGATGTTTTAAAATTTGTCGTAATAAATAGCTGAATAAATTACAGTTTTTATATGGTTGAGATCATGAGTCAATTGAAGCTAGATCACCATGGAAAACCTGGAAGCACTGGACGGTCGTTTCGTCCTCTTGTGCGACTCCTCAGCAGTGCGCATCCACGATCCCGCCCCGCGAGATTCGAACCCAGGAACTGTTGAGAGATTTCAACTCACTGAAGACATTGGTGAATGGTTGCTCAATTTCATGGATTGGTTGAAGTTACACATTGACACCGTTGGATGCCAGCTCAGTGATCTATCCGTTAGGTGCTCGCGCGTGAGACTGATAGGTCCTGGGTTCGAATCTCGCGAGTTGGGATCGTGGATGTGCACTGCTGAGGAGTCCCATAATAGGACGAAACGGCCGTCCATTGCTTCCAGGTTTTCCATGATGGTCTAGCTCGAATTGACTCATGATCTCAACTCCATAAAATTACTAAAACCTCCACAAAACCGCCTTCTGATAAATTACAGATTCTCAGAAGGTTGAAAACCTTTCATGATTAAAACCATTAATAGCAAATCACTTTAAACCACTAACTTTCATTTTGATATCTTTGGAATATCTAACGTGAAACAAAATGTACCGTAACATCGAGTTACTGAGATGTAAATGAACCCATATGAAAAATTTAAAATAAAACAAGATTTGCAACTTCACTCCCATTGTTAGCCACTATTCAATCCGACTAAAAACTTGCTTTGATCCTGAATGCATAGAATTCGATGATCACTACGAAATATAGAGTGACATACAAGATATATTTTAAAAAATGGATTAGTCAGGATGACATCGTCAATTAAATGGTGTATTATTTTTGTTTCAAAGAATAGCTTAAAAAGTACTTTATCTTGATATTAGATTTCAATATTCATTTTGTATCGCTTAACTTAGTATTGAATGAACTCAAGAATCCCTTTTGTTTACACTAACAATATCCAATCACCATAGTGAAATGATCTAAATTTTTTGTTACTGATCTAATCAGTTATAATTAAAGCTGATATATATATAATAAATCAAAATGGTGACGAATCATGGATTTTTACTAAGATAGAGTGAAATTCTCATTAACTAGTTGCCAGAAACGTGATCGATATTTGTTCCATTAAATTGTTGGCCTATGGAAACAAAGAAATACAGGATTCTGATATGATCTTCTTCAAGAATATTAAGAAAAAAAGAATTTTAAGTGAATAATTGTTTTCTATAGCTTTTCCTTCGTTGAAAAGAGATCCCTTCGCTGAACTTCGTGTTTTAATTTTAATGTTTAAATGGGAATTATATGCCAATTTTCCTTCTCTCTCCACAGTTGTGAATCCATAATTAATGTATTATACTATACAAAATTATTTCATAAGACCTATTGCTGAAGTCAAAATATGGAAAGATAACATTTGATTACACCACTGCCGTTAAGCAGCTGCTTATCAGTATTCGTTACCTGGTACATACAAAAAGAAAAAGCTATATTCTCTTATGCACTACTACAGTTTAAAAATCATAAGGCTTGTCATCAACTAGTGACTATGAGACGTATCATTTAGTTAATCGGGCCACAACTTACCATCAGTACGACAGATATTTTCAGTTGATTGATTACTGAGTAGTGACTTATGTTATTTTTGTCAAGTTGTTTAGTACTGGTCAAATTCTGTCTGTCGACATTCGTAAAATATGTTTTACTTAGCTTTTTAAAATAGAATTTTTCTAAAAGAGACTAAAAGTCGATGAAATCAATAAGTTTAAACCAAATTTTACTTGGAAATTCATGTTTATTGATGCATGGTTGGTTCCATTGACCACCAAAAGCATGCCAGATAAAATAATGTGGCTATTCACTTTCGTTATTCAATACGCTGGGTAAAACAAACAATGAAATTCAATTTGAAAGTTTTATTATTTGAGACTTGTATGTAATATTTAAAGTAAACTATATAAACAATTTTTCAACAAAATAGGCATTTTCGTACTTAGTTGAAAATATTTTAACATGTCTACTATTAATTTCAGGGGATTTGTGGAGATTGTAGTACGTTCAAAGTTGAATTCATAAGTCCGTCTAAGCTACACCACCATTGAAAATCTGAAAGCTGTGGATGGCCGTTTCGTCCTAGTATGGAACTCCTCACCAGTGAACATCCATGATCTCCCACATGAGACTCGAATCTAAGACCTTCGGTTTCGCGCGCGAACGCTTAACCTCCAGACAAAATCTCAAGTCGATCGAAGTTAGACATTAACTCCGTTAGATGCCGGCTCAGTGGTCTAGAGATTAAGCGTTCACGCGTGAGACCTTAGGTCCTTGGTTCGAGTATCGCGTGCGGGATCATGGGTGCGCACTGCTAGGGAGTCCCATACAAAGACGAGACGGCCGTCCAGTGTTTCCAGGTTCTGAATTGTGGTCTAGTTTAGATGGACTCCGGAATTCGACTTTGAATATGTCTACTATTCCCCGTGATTGCATGAGTTTATTGACATTATATATATACATACATATATATAAATATATATATTTCTAACTGATAAAATGGCTTTTAAAATGTTTGTCCACTCAATTTCAAGTAATTCATTTAAAAATTGCTAACCTAGTCGACTACTGTTATTTGACTAGTTCTTAAGAATTTAGTTTGTGATCGTTAACCTACTCATCTAATATGAAGTAGTGTAAATCTTTACTCAAAATTTCATTAAAATATCTGTTATCATTTACATCTGAAGTATTCCAACCACTCTATGCTGATTAACAAACTGAGATTTTGATGACCAAAATTGATGCAACTGTTTCTATGTTAACAGTAACGTGATTCGTTACTAAAAGAAAAGCAATCTCATTATATTTGAACGAAAATTCCTGAAGAATATATACTGCAATACTGATTTAGGATAAATACTTTTTACAAAGATATCTATATTGTCTAGTTTGAATGCGACATAACCATTGTTGTAAGTTAATTCAGTGAATGGTGGACCATTTAACGGTTAGTTCTCAGGCACTTGCATTTTACAGAATAAACTGACAATTGTATGCTAACTTTGTGTATTCCGAAGCGGTTTCAATATAAATCATTGCAGGATTTCTTATTTTATTTTGTTGAAAACCCACATAAAGCCGTTTTTTAGATTCTAAGACAAATCACTCGGTCTATTAACACAGTAGCGCTTGTGTCCTCATCAGGAACATGGTTTGAAATATGTTTTTGAGGTACTTCTAAATTAAACTTTACGTAGACTAAACAGTGCTCTACCAGTTTGAAGGCAATATCTTTATAAGCTATAATAAATATAGAGACAATATTCATTTATCTATATGATGAGTTCAGGACAAGATGCAATGCTGAGTAGTAATATCGTGCTTTGATTTAACACCAACATAATAAATTACACTGATTAGTAAGTATAATATGAGCTTATCAGGTTCACACTGAGATTTAGTCCATCGCTAGACTATCATTACCGATGGTATTTGCGTAAACTAATCCTTTATTATGTTAAACTATGTATCGTTAAACACCAGTCATGGTTTAGAGTTGCACAGCTTTTTTAGCTCTTTTCAGATTTTTCGCTCAAAAGGATCAGAGTACCATAAATTTCAAAAAGAAACAAAACCCGGGAACATTCTAACTAGTTTCAATTAAGTAATAAGAATTTATTCTAGTCAAAAAATCTGACCGTTTTTCATAAGCGAATTCAAGTCAGCTTGAACTTTCCTTTTCTTCCTCTTTCTGATCCCGTTTCTTGTTGATACAATCAATGTAATCAAATTATTATACTGTATAGCTTCAGATGTTACTTATTTTGATTATTAAATTCACCATGGATTATCATAATCTATTTCCATATAGAGCAATTGTATAGAACTACTCAAATAACTATTGATTGTATATTTATAAGTGAATAATTCTAACGTAGATTTTCTAAGATTTCGCTTAGATATAATGGATTGTACAGTCGAATTCTCTAGTAGTTAAACATTTACATACGGTTGCTATCAAGTGATAATTGTATGATAGTCATTAAACAATCTTATATAAAGTTATCAGAAGGGGGTTTTTGTGAAAATTTAATATTTTCATAGTTGAAAGCGTGAGTCAATTGAAGCTAGACCACCAAGGAAAACCTGGAAGCACTGGGTTCGAATCTCGCGAGACGAGGTCGTGGATGTGCACTGTTGACGAGCCCCACGATAGGACAGTCTTGCGCCAGAGCACTTAACCGATAGACCACTAAGCCGACATCCATGATGTTAATGTCTAACTTCAACCAATCCACGAAGTTGAGCAACCATTCACCAATTGTCTTCAGTGGCTTCGAGAGGTAAATCCAGGAGTTCTAGTGAGAAGCAGTGACCAGTGGAGTTCAAACCACGTCTGTTGTGAGATATCGACTCACTGAAGACAATTGGTCAATGGTTGGTCAACTTCGTGGATTGGTTGAAGTTAGACATAAACACCGTTGGATGCCGGCTCAGTGGTCTATCGGTTAAGTGCTCTGGCGCGAGACTGTTAGGTCCCGGGTTCGCATCTCACGAGGTGGGATGGTGGATGCGTACTGCTGAGGAGTCTCACAATAGAATGAAATGGCCGTCCAGTGTTTCCAGGTTATCCCTGGTGGTCTAGTTTCAATTGACTCACGCTTTCAATTATATAAAGTTGTTGATGTACAAAAGTATTCAGGACTTGTTTTTTATCAAAAACAGACATTCAATTCTTTCTCAAATATAAGGGTTGTTTGGATAATGTCAGTCCATGATAAAAACTATTTTCAAATAAACCTACTCACATTCACTTGATATTGTTTGTTTGAATCTTCCCATTGATGTTTAGGACTGCAACTAGTCAGTCTGTAATTGGCATATGTGCATATTGTGCGTATTGCAAGTGGCTATCAGGAATCAGTAGCTGAGTGAATAACACGATGATGTTTCAAGCGAAAGGTACTGGGTTCGAGTCCCAGAGTGAACATCAACTCTGAGATGCAGGTACATCCAGCGGGCAAGTCCCAAATAGGATGAAACTGGCATCCTGGATTCCACTGCTAGCCGCTATACATCTTTGCTCACAGACCTAATCACACTTTAAAATCTATTCACTTAGATACTAATCAATTAATTCCCAGAATTTTTCTTAACCAAGATTGCTTGCAGAATATATAGTTGACAGCTTGAAAATTTTCTTATCATTAAGTAACTATATCAAGTTTAAAATGAAATAAACTATTAAATTGACCTCTGTTGACGATTTCTATTCCATTTTTCATTTTCTTCATTTACAGGTAGTTCAATAAGTGCTTTTATTGAAAGTAAACAATCTAGTGATAATGTAAGTTTATATTTAATAAGAGCATTAATTATATAATAATGTGTAATATGTGAATTTATATTATAAATATGACTTGATAGCTGATCCATTCAACATTTTACGAATGATACACAAGTTTTTAACCTTTAGTTCATTTGTATGGTGGTCCAATGAATAATAATTTTAACTTCAGCTTAATTCATTAAACTTTATTTGTTCATTGCATCGGATTACTTGATTGATCTGATATACCTTTTCTCATGTCTACTCCAGTTTGAACTAATTTCTCACTTTTCTATTTCTTATTGAATTACCTCTAACTCCTTTAACTCCTTACCTTGATTGGTTTAAACTATATGGGAATATATCTGATCAAAACTTTTATCAGTATTTAATGGACAGTTAACTCGAGATCTGATAATTGTTTCCTATATTTTTTACATATAACTATCAACTACTTACCAGTAGGTAAATGAATTAGTGTTAATTAGTTGTTGAGAATCATTATCAACCGGATTCAATAACCATTCCTGTCAAACAATAAATTACACCGAACTGGTGGATCACATTGTTGTTATCTTTTTTACCAAATTATGTTCCGTCAATTGTTGAGTCCACCAGCTTATCCACTGTGTAGGATGAGCGATCGACTGCCCATACAGAATTTGTTTTATGGTCGAAATAACACATTCTGATTAGTTACTGGATACAATAAAACTATCAAAATTTATTATCCGAACCTTATAAGTAATTAAGGATCACTATTGTTTTCCTAGTAATCCCAGAGTTATTTATAAATCCTAGACACCTTTCAGCTTAATTCAATAACTAACTCATCAATCTAGTCAGCCAAATTAGACATAAAGTTAAAACCGTGATTCGATTTAAAAATTGGTAAATCATTTGCCAATTCTTCAGTTTCGATCAAATCTTCTCTCAGGTAAGCTATTTTCAGTTAACTAATCTTACGGCTTTTACACTAAACCGTCATAAGATCGTCCATTCTAGATTATGGAATATGGTCACCTACAAAGTTGAATGCTGTAAACTAACTGAGGGTTCCAGCGAACGAAGTGAGTAATTAACTCATTTATGGGTACTACTAGACACATTAACTTGATTCAATATTTTCACTTATTTAAAATTAAGTTTACGAGTAATTTTGTTGGAAATGTTTACCTTGTTATTAATCATTTTCGGCCTTCTGCACTTCATTGTAAGTAGCTAGGAGATGACAACTTCTGTGTCTTTTAATAAGACTTCATATTATTAAGCAAAACACTTTATGCTCGTTAGTGTGTCATTCAAAAACGAATAAATATCTAAGATCCATTTAAAGAATTGAACTAAACTCAACTTATAGAATTCTAGTCCGATGTTCTGAAGGTTGATTGGATCAAATCAGCCTGGAACTTGATTCCTCATTCAATGTCATTTACCATCTGCTTTTTTAAAACTCGTTTTCCAGCTATCTCGCATAGCATAATTGTGAAAAAATCGATGTGACCTAAGTATTTCTTGCTCATTTATGCACATATTATACGTAATTTCTTACTTTCTTGTTGTCGTTATGTCTTACAGTCAACATGCATATTGCAACAAAAATTTCTGACCAGCATATGTATTTATTCATATAAGTTTGTTCGATGAGAAAAAGAATGTTTTGATTAGTGACATGAATATGAAATTAAACCCGAACTAGAAAACTAATTAATGCATTCGGAAACGTTTATCTTTTAATGGGAAAATAAAACGGCAAACAACTTATTACTTCACAGATCAATAGTGGAGAACATCATTTCCTACGCACTATCAACCACAAGTCAATCAATACTTAAGCTCCCAAAAGATCGGATCGGTGATAGAGAATGAAAAAGCAAAAGCTTGAAACTACTAATATTAATGAGTTGTGAGTTACTAAAAATAAGGAATAAGCTTAGAATAAATGAAATACTTGAATATTAGATGAAAATATAAATTTGATACTGATCAATAGTAGCCTAAAATCGTCAACCAATGGTCTTAAAAGTGTCACAGACCATTTAAGAAACCCACATCGATATATAAGTTAACGAAAAACTGATATATTTATGAGTTGGTGGCATACCTTTCTTTTTATTTTCAAAAAAAAACAGCTAAATGATAATCAGAGTAACAGGGACAGGCAGTTGGTGATTGAATATTCCGTACCATTGTTTTATTACCTAAGCAGTTGTTAAAGATTTACAACATAATCAGTTGAAGTGCTTCCCCTATCTGTTACTCTACGCATACTATTGGTCTTGGTCATCCAATGCTGTTATCAGGAGAAATGCTTTGTAAATATCGATGGTCAAATACTTATAACCAATAAATGTTTTATACATTTAATGGTTTTTTATTAGAAAATAAAGGACCTCACAGTCCTATGCTCATTCTTCAAAAAAACATCCAGTTACTTTGCTATTATGGTTGGTGCAATGAGCTTTATGCAGTTACTGTAAATAAACAGCTTCGACACGATAAAGTGAATTCCATTTACACAAAAGTAACTTTTAAGAGAAATGATATATTATAATTATACACTGCAAGACGGTAACTTTTCGTTGGTTTTCATCATAAGAACTAGACATTATTCAGGCTACCTTCAACCCGGAGAGCACAGCTCATTTCTGCTGCACAACTACACAAATAACAATAACCCTAGTAAATCATATTAATTTATTTCGGAGAGATGAGTTTATTTAATTGGATTAAGTTGAACATTTTATGGTTCTCAAACAGAAGTTCATGGAACAGGGTTGAGACTTAAGATGTATTGACCATTAGGCCACTATCTTATTTCCTAACGAATGCCTCGAATAAAATTCACATCAATTATTGGAATCAATATGAATTGTTGTCATAACTGCATTATAATGACACTGTCTATCTGTTGTAATTTGTGTTATACTTGAGATTATTTGTTTAGTCATTCATCTTCAGAAGATAACTATTTTTGTTAACCAACATAAGAAAAGGTATATATATATATAAACCGTGTATTCCTAAGTTATATTTTGTTCGTCGGATGATGACCATTTTCAAGATGACGTTACAAATCCTTGTTCAAATCTTTAAACAAAAATATTTATGCTGCAAGTCTATGACTATTCTTCTCATATCAACAGCTTTCGTACCGAGAAACTAAAAATTTGATCTGTTAGTCTATTTCGAAGCACATTTACGAGTTTATATACGTTTACATACATAAATACAATATCACTTGGAAGACGTATTCAAGAACGATAAATAGTATGACAGATCAAAGAAAAGTGATAAGTTGACCTCCTGCTCTATGAACAAAATAATTCTTTAAATTTCTGTTAACTTATTCGAACGAAATTAAACTGAAACATCATTGCATTGTTAAAACATCAAAAGTAATCATTCTATGTTTCTGGGTAATTATGATGATTAGACGTATTTAAAATATAGTACAAACTATGAATCCCAAAAATAATGTAATTTAACCAAGAAGTACTAGATGAGCACGGACAAATGTATTGTATTTGGAATTCGAAATCAGGCAGTCATCAATTACAAAGGAATTATTAGTTCATACAAACACCACAGAAATTCTTTTGCCATGTGACTTTGATCTACTATTCATTCCATAGATGTTCCTGTAATTTTAAATTGGGTCACTTAGATCAGTGGCCACATTGCAACTTGATCGACAGAATTCCATCAGCATTAAGAACGACTTGACATACATGAAATTAGTTACTACCTAATGACCAACCAATTGTAAACACATGAATCTCAATGAAATTTTATCACGTCAGGTTATTATAGTAAAATCAAGGTGAACTAGTAACCTTTCAGTTGGCAACTTAACGCTTACATCATCCATTCTACTAATGTAAAATACTAAAACAAAAATAATGAGATTTATAATCGTTGTGAAACAAGTGTCGATTTCAATGGGATACACCATGAGGTTGATTCTAAATCAAAACAGAACAAATGAATCGATAAAAAAAGGCACTAGAATTATTTTATTACGTTAACGCGATATCCTTATGGACTTTATCATAGATTATTTTTCTATTTTCCGTATTTACTAATTTTTTTTGACAGGTTCAAGCATTGTATGAAATATTTCCAGACGAAGTTTTAGGCTCTGGACAATTCGGTATTGTTTATGGAGGTAGGTTGAACAAAATCGAAAACATCTATTTTTTATACAAACTGTAATCATCAATGTATTTAGCCTCACCATTTTTTTAAATCAGTAATAAGTGTACAGGTTTGAGATTATCGAGTTTTACTCTATGGGTCGTGAATCATCCTTGGTTAGACAGTTATTGTAAGCCATTAAGTACTGGACAAATATTTCGTCCGTGAATCACTAGATAGTTATTTCATTCTAGTATGAGATTATTCGGTGTTACACATTCACGACTCTACTAGAGTTGCTAACCTATTGAGTAGAAGTTTAAGCTCTGATCGTGAGGCTTAAAGGCCTTGGGTTCGATCCCCGATGGGGTTGTGATCGAGCCCTATTCAGCCGTTTAGTGGTTCTCAGTTTTCAATGGTTCTTCAACAAAAATAAGCTCGTGATGTAAGACTCCAAATTTAATAATATTCTCAATTCTTCTTAATAATAAAATATCCTATTTTTTCCCGCTTATCTAGCCTTTTGGCTAGATAACAAATTTACATTTTGTTGCACTGAAACTAATAAGCTAGATTTTAATGATCCATTTGAACAAAGAACTTAGACTTTTGCTTCAATAAATTTATCATTATACTTCAGGAATTTAGTGAATGCTATGAATTCAGTAAGACACACACACATGGTCTCAAAAAAATCAGAAACATCATTAAGATATACTTCAAGCATGATATTTATCCAGAAAGGCAACAAGAATTTCATAACTAGATTATTTAGAATAGAGAATGTATCAGCTTCATGGTCATCCGTATGAGCTATTTTTAAAAAACCTTCATAATGATCGCCAAATTGTACTTTTATTATAGTGAAACGTTTAGAAAGTGATTATACAAAATGAAATATATGACAGTTACTGGTCGTAAACAGATTATATGACTAATAGACTAACATTTGTTAACACGATTTACGAGGATGTACCTGAAATATTTAAAATTGCTGAGACAACTAGTTGACTACTTAACAACCTTATAATTCGATTCTGTTGTTAGCCTGAAGCCATATGACATAACATAGTCCAGTCTATATGAAGTCATTTAAGCTAGTGGACATACTTCAATTTAATCAATAAAATTAGATGACCACTAAAGTCTTGACAGAAATAACATTGATTATTGGTTAATCAGTCATACACAACGTGGAACCTAACACAAACGTTCATCACTTCAAAATAACTATATCACATTAGTACAACGGTATGCCAGAGTAGTAACATTATTAGCAGTAACAGAAAAGATTAGAAATAAGGAATATGATTTTAAAACATAGTAGCATGATTAAAAAACGATACGATTCGGAATTTTCACTGTTTACTTCAAAATAGTAATCAGAAGGGATTTCGTGGAGATTTCAGTATTTTCAACTATCAAAATAGTATCCTAGTGTTACTGTCAGTTGATATTGTTATTGACATAGTTTTATATTTGACAAATTGATTATTTTTAATAAATTACATTGAAGTATATGAACCGTGAATAATGTTTACATCATTAAAATATATAAACTAGTTTTTAGTCAATAGATAGGTTGGCATAGTAATATTTGTTGTAACTAATTCAAAAACGATTATGTTCAAGAATAATATCAAGGTAATATCTGATTTAACAAAGAAACAATAATAGTGGTGTTTAAATACGTTTACAACAGTTGGATAATATTACTGTTAACGATTTTTAAGGTCAGAAGGAACCACTATTTATTTATTATAAGTCATATAAATAAAATCTTAACTTTGTATGTGTATTTTTTTTATACTTATAAAACAAATTTAGAGTAAATTACAAAACAGTAGATTGCTAATTTAACTAAATGATTGATTTTGACTGTTATTACATTGACTTTCTTTAAGTTGGCAGGTTTATAACTCAATATTAGTTTACTATATTACTATAACTACAACGAATTTCGAGATCCGAAGATGGTAGATTTTTATTTTATTTATTTAAACAAATAAATATTGGTACGAAGGGGCACCAGATATATATGCACCACACAAATCTCATTTGATTTGTGTGAGGGCTGTGATACTGCAGGTGGTTTTCTTAGGCGGCCACACTTAGAACCTTTGACTTAAATGCCTGATCCACAAGGCAGTGGAGCATCGTGAGGAGGTGCAGTCCCATGGTAGCCGGGGATCAACGATTGATTCATACGCCGTTTGTTCCTTCAGAATACTGGAGCCCATGTGTACCATTGAACTGGAATCAGGGTTTTCCAACTCCCCTAGGTGGACTCTCTGTGTCCACCGACCCGGTTAAAGCGCCGGACATTCGCTTTTCGTCCTCTCAACTTCATAAACAATACCCCCGCCACGAGAAGGCAGTGAGTAGGACTTCCTTGGCAGAGGCTACATACGCGTGGCCATGTGAGAGCGTTTCGAGAGGGAGAGCGGACTCTCCTCACTCTCGGCCGTACCAGGGCATTTGGTAGATTCAACTATATAATAATTCAGACGATTCATAATGTTAGGATTAATCAGTCGCTAAGTGATTCCTGGTTATCCGATAAATATCAGTCTTGAAGTATATATATAATCATACCATTGATGAATTATCCATTTTTCTTAGGTATACATCGTAAGACGAAACGTGAAGTGGCCATTAAAGTTATTGACAAATTACGTTTTCCTACTAAAAGAGAGGCACAACTAAAAAACGAAGTATCCATTCTACGCGTAAGTATTTAATAATAATAATTTTATGATAAAATTATATAATACTATTTGATAAGTTAGTAAATGCATTCGAATTAATGACTGTACTGATTTTTGTTTTTGTCTAGTTGTGATTAGATGTTTTATAGTTAAAAAAAACTTATTTTCTAACAACTAGTAGTTTGTAAGTTCAACCCCGACTCCAGTTATTTTGGTGTGAACAACTGGTTGATAGTACTAACCCTCAAACTAAGTGTTCGACTTAAAACATTTACTTGGGAGATGAGTCACATCTCTGAACATAAAATAAGCACGATTACAATTTACAACATCAATGTGTTAGACATGGATTTTATAGACCATCCACAAATCTATGGAATTAGAAATTGATTACTATGCTTACTTATTAGCCGCCAAATCAGGTTGATGAAAGTGGAAAAAAACTCTATCAGCTTGTAATTGTGACAGGCATGAAAACACTATATTTATTATGCATTAAAACTTCATTATTTGAACGAGGTTTAGAATTGTAGAAATAAATGGATGGACTGAATCGCTCTTGATAGATAATATCCAACGATACTATTTGATCGATTGATAGTCGCTCACAATACGCATATCCTCAATAAACTGACATCAGAAGACAAAATAGCTGTTAAGTTAAAAACGGGTTTTCTGCGTAATAAATACTTATCTAGAAAACAAAATACGTATGATTAGATATTGTAAAAACGAACGGATATCAATTTTGTGAGTCGTTTAATCTCCAACGAATTAAGATCTTTCCCATTATATCAACACTGAACTAAATTGATTCAGTATTTCACTAAATCAATAAAGAAAAAATGTTTCATCACATTTTTAGGTAGGTAGGTAGGTAGAACAGATTTACAGTTGCTAACGTGTCGGGAAATCTTCTGATAGGAATAACTTTGGGGGAATATTCATAATTATCAGTATAATAACGATGGTATATAACAGCAGATGAGTAAAACGGCCAACGTTTTAAATGCTCTTTTCAACTGATATTGTTACAACTTATATAACAGGTGTCAATTATGGAGATAAAAATTCTGGATAAGTACTCTCACAACTTATATATATCCTCAATCTGCATTGTTGAAAAATAGGATACACTATTTTCAGTAACGTAATTACAATTTAAAATCTGATAATCTACAGATTGACCACCATGTTAATGGTTCAACGTAACATTCATTGTGAAATGACTATAGTTTCAATTAACAATTTAAGGGAATGATAAAATTTGTAATATTATCCAGTACCTTACAGATTGCAAATATTTTTTTCTATAGGTCAAAACATTTGAAAATCCATTCTGTACAGTATAATATTCTCAAAATTAACATTAAGGTTAGTCTGTCAATGGCAAATGAATAACTATAAGATTAACTAAATACCAATTAGTAACTCAGCCCATTTTTGCAACAATTAACTGTGAAAGTAACACAAATATTGGTTTAAGCAACATACATCTGTTATTGGCCAAGAGCTTAAAAGTGCGGCTGAAAGCCGAGTACACTAACTACATGGTGACGAATACATAAAAGCTGGCTTATAGTAACATTTGTCATAAGGAATTTGACGGACACTATGCAGCTATCCCAATCGAAGTACAGTGAAATTCGAACCAGACGAATGCTCACTGTTCACTACCAAAATGATCGAAAAAATGGTGTTGACCTTACTACGTTTTTTCATTTATCACGACTAATTATTTGCATCACAATTGGGAATAACCCAGTTACTGATCTGAATTATTTCATTTTTCCCGATTACAAAATAGTATATCTTATAAACCGAACGATATCTATTCCAAAAACATTGCATGAATGATTTCTTTTCCCGGTTATTTGACTTCTTAATTTTTGGCTGACCACGTCAAGTCGTTAGTAGAGTAACAAAATTACTCAAAAAATATTGATATGGACGTATAGGACAAAACATCTATCCAGTGATTCCAAGTTTTTAATGAACATAATTTAATTTTTTCATGTAACGGCCAGTGATGTAAACCTCGAAATGAAGAACGCCGAGTTATTCATGAGGAAATGTGTGAGCTGTCAGTGATAAGCTGACTGAACTCAACCATAACAGGCATGAAACAAATATCACCGATGGATGGCAGGTGAGCAATATCACAAACTGAGGTAAAAATACAAACCATTGGGTTCGAACAAAGTATTTATCACGAAGTTCGTGTTGAGTTCTTATTGTCGTCAGTACCTACTGCCATTGGTCCCAATGCTAAGACAAAATACGAGCACAGCAGCTTTTCGGTAGTTATCTAAATTTGTCAAGACATACAGACAATCCATATTCGGCTTCGATACTCGTGACGTCCTGAAGCAGTTAATCTTTATTTATGATTTCGCTTTTCTCTAAATTTAATCACATGTTATAGGATGCTAAACGTTTTATTAATTGTTGTTTTATAGAATCTTAATCACCCGGGAGTAGTAAATCTTGAAAGAATGTTTGAAACACCAAAGCGGGTAAGTTAGCGAAATTTTGAGTGCTTTTGTGACAAAAGTCCCTAACAGATAGCAAATACATATGTGTACCTCGTGTACCGAAACAATAATCTTATGTGCACTGTGTGTGAAAATCTCAATATGTAGTCATGTGAATAAGATGAGCAATCGAAACTAAAGAGAGGGTAACCATGGAAATATCCTATCCTGGTTATAAGTTCTGCATATGAGTACGCAGTATGAACTACATGTTAACGGATAAACACCATAGACGATAATGACAACACTTACAATAAAATTTTGGCTTCTAATATGATGTCTCTGCACAACCCGTACGGTCTCATTCGATCGACTGATATTTCTACAGTGAGTATACATTTAATGAATTTGTAAAACTAAGTACTAAGAGTTCAGGAATCCTATAGGTTGAAGTAAAAGTATACTGCACACATTACTGTGAACAAACATCCTTTCCGAGTACTTACAGAAAATGAACTGCGTCGTTCGGTTCAATACTCACATGACTAGACGGAGGAGCAGATAAATTTAGCAGACAGCTAAGGCAGAACGTAGGACTCTTATTTAGAATATTTATAATTGGAGCCAAATGAATTTCACAAATAGTTAGACTGTATATTACACAGCTCACGACTGCGCATCAGCTTTGTTGAGTGGTGGCCGAGGAATTAGACCTCTATGTCGTAGGTCATAACCCCTTCTTGCCTGTGTTAATTTGAGCGACCATGTAGTAATGTAATTCGTAATCATCTACCTGGTGAGTGAGTTAATAGACTAGCTTTGGTTTCTTAATGTACCTTCCTACTCACTGAAGAAGTGGAGTACTCGGGGTCACAAAGCGTCAGAAAGTCTAATTTGATTAACTTATCGTAATCAATTTACTGACGGAGTCTATGTTTGAACGTTTTTTCTTCAGGTATTTGTGGTAATGGAAAAGCTAGCAGGTGACATGCTGGAAATGATCCTTGGATCGCCACAAGGTCGACTGACAGAGCGAGTTACGAAATACCTGGCAACACAAATACTAGTTGCTCTGCGATATCTCCACCTGCGAAGCATAGTACATTGTGATCTCAAGCCAGAAAATGTCCTTTTGGCTATACCACCCAACACAGATGTAAATAATATGGGGCTGCCGGAAGTTTCTCAGGTAAGATGGGTTAGGAACCTGGGATAGCATTTATGCCGTTAAAGAATGGCAAAATAAACAAAACCTGCGTCACGGTAGTGCACAGTCGATTAGACAAACCGTGAATAATACAGCCACTCACGCGTTTTCAGAAGCAGCACAAATGCCAAGTGGCTTCATTACACAGAAAGAACAGACCGCCGTCATGCGTTTATGTGCAGCCGGATAAAAGTACCAAATATCAAGAGCAGGGAATTACTCTCCTTCAAACTTAACTCCCATCCCATTTTTTCTATTCACAGAGTGTAGCTCAACAGTTTCCTCAGATCAAGCTGTGCGACTTTGGATTCGCAAGGATTATAGGCGATAAGTCCTTCAGGCGGTCGCTGGTTGGTACACCTGCCTACCTAGGTGAGTTTAGAACTTATAAGTCGTAACAAAACACAACCCTAGAGATGTGAGAAAAGATCACGGATGATGTAACAACACCCCACTTTCCATTTCAGCTCCTGAAGTACTGAAAAACCGTGGATACAACCGAGGGATCGATATGTGGTCTGTTGGAGTGATACTTTATGTAAGGTAAATCAGATTATGTTGAATCTAGTTAACGTGCTTGAAATTGGCAGTCTTAGTGGGACATTTCCGTTTAATGAAGAGGAAGATATAGCCGAACAGATAGAAAATGCTGAGTTTATGTATCCAAGTGACCCGTGGGATAACATATCGGAAGACGGTAAGACTCACTTTGGGAAATATATGTATCCTCATAAGCTATACACTTAATAACGCATTTGCTGCAGGTACGTCTGCGAAACCGATTCTCCGTTGAGAGAAGTCTTAACCACATTTGGATGCAGGTAAGCTCATGAAATACGTAACTAAAAGCGATATGATTTACGGAGGTATGGAAGTACTCGCTAGCTAAAATAGAATTATTTGATCTTTAAAACTGAGCTTTATCCTTTTGACAGGACTACATATGTTGGTGCGACTTACGTCGGTTGGAAGCCACACTCTCAAATGAAAGTCGGTTTCTTACTGCGAATGCAGATGACGCACGGTGGGAAAGATATCGTGAAAAATGGAACAGCGAGATTGATGCAGAACCAAGGAACCGTGTTTCCGATAAGACGTCACGCAAGCTTCCTACATGGAAGGAACTCGCTTGGAGAACAGACATAAGTATTTAGCTTATATACTTGCAGCCAAATGAACTTGTACGAAACCCATTGTTATATAATAAAGAAATTTTTAATGATTGATTTGTAACACTTGTGCATAATGGACAGGACGAGTGAGACAAAATGATAGCACAATGGAAATGTGAAACAAATTAGAGTTTAACTAGATGTATTACGAGGAATTAAGTTCATAAATCAATTTTAGCGATAACCGGTGTAATATTGACTCATTGCTGGCGGAGCGGCAGCAGTTGGGACCCCACCTGGAGGAGCACCGCCAACTGGGATAGTACCATACCCAGATGGATAAGTAGAATACCCAGGGTAATAGCTTGCATAAGGATTTGCGGCTGGTGTCTGTGGTGTTACTGTTGCGGTTGGAGCACTTGGGACGCTGCTGGATACACTACCAGACACAGCCGAAGGTTGCTGCTGTTGTTGCCACGCGTTAAACTGTTGTGCAGCAGCCATCGCTGCATCGTACTTCCCAGCTCCTTGAGTACTTCCAGTAGCACTTTGGGGAGCACCATAGTAATAGGAGGCATAAGCTGCTGCAGCCGGCGTCGAATGGTCAGATGTGGCAGTAGTGGTGGTGGCGGAAGAAACTGCTGGCGCGGCTGTCTGTTGAGTTAGTTGAGGTTTGTCAGCAACAGCTGAGGCATATAGTGACTGCTGGGTGGTACCAGTTGTGGGTGCACATCGATTAACGGTTGCGGATGGCTGAGCAGTTTGCGACCCGTACGTACCGTATCCGTATCCATAGTTGTAAGCACCATAAGATTGACTAACAGGAGGGGCGTTTTGATTACTACTTCCATCCAGTTTTGTATTCTGAGTAGAATAACCATACCCGTAACTTTGCGGTTGAGCTTGCTGAAAAAAAATTAACAGGTTTCATGAACGAGATAGGAGGGAAAATGTTATCAGGGCAAGGATGAGTATTCTTCAAACGTTAGTAAGTGAATAGCATTGATAATCATCATAACATAGTTAAAAGGGAATGCTGTCTTATCACAATATAAGTCTAGAATGCGTTAGTTAATAATTTACCTGGGTTGATGTTGCAGTTTGTTGTACTTGAGGTTGCGGCCGATTAACTGATTGTGATGGTGGATTATAAGTAGTGCTCTGTACGGGTGCAGCTGGAGGGATCGGTTGTGAAGCAGGCGGTCCAACATCAAACCGACTGCGGCCAGACCTGGGACCCCCAGGAGGATTAGATGGTTGAATAGTTGCTTTTTGATTACCATTTGAAGTAAATCCGCCTGGATAACTGGATCCCAAAGCATAGCTATTATATGCACTTGTCTGTGAAGTAGTATTGGTTTCTGGTTTGGTATCAAAACGTGATTGTCTAGGACCGGGAGGGATATTGGTAGCAGAGGGGTGGTTGTCGGAATAGCGAGCAGCACCAGATGCATACAAGCTGGAACTATCTGTACTTGAATGTTCATTCTGTGACATGGCTGTTTTATCAGGATCACTGGTACCATAGGCGTGAGATCCTCCGAAAGGACCACCTGAATTTTGTTGCATTCCAGGTCTCCCAGATCTGTCTGACGCCATACCTCCACTGTAAGGATCTGAGCTAGGGTTTGTGAAATTACCCTGATCACCAGTATATGAGTTGGGATAATTAGAAGCAGAATTAGGATTCCCATATGAAGGGAGACTCCCTCGATTGTAACCACCACCAGGCGCATTTGGATATCCTGCTGGACCACCTGAGAACGGAGGATTGCCTCTTTGATAGGCAGAATAACTACCACCAGAGGGCTTTTGCAATGCGTTTGCGTTGTAGGGACCTGGTCCGCCAAAACGTCTGTTTCGATAATCATCATTTGGTGGCCCCGGATATTGCTCCTCAGCTGGATTTTGATAACCTTCCGCACCACCGTACATATTATACTGTTGGCTATCGTCGGGAAATCCGCCAATCATATCACGATCAGGCTGAGCACCGCCACGACCGGAAACGGGTGCGTTACGACCCAGTTGACCACGATCAACACCCCTGTCAGTATTAGCTGCGCGTCCTGGGGCGACTGCCCCACGTCCCATAGACGTCCCACCACGACCGGGGGCTCCGCGAGATCCCTGCATTTGGACACCGCGACCACTACCTCCGTACCCTCCTCTAAAGCCTCCACTCATTGGGCCGCCTAAAATATAAATGAAGAGACATAAATAGGAAGCGAAATGATGGATATGAGTTAGAGCATAATCAAGGGAATAACGTACCTTCATACGGCGGCTGAGAAAGTGAGGCTTCGCTCATATCATAGGCATTGCCAATCGGCTCTGCATCACCTGCATTACCATCAAAGCGATTATACATAGTGTCATTTGGCCCACCATAACCTGGGTTCCCTCGGTCCATTGAACCACGATAGGCACCTCGTCCAGCACGCGAATCAAAATTCGGTGCAGTGAAACCGCCTCTTGCAGGGCCGCTCCTCATCATGCCACCGCGGGAGTTGTCGAAACCTCCAAATCCACCCGGGCCAGACATCCCACTTGGAAACGGTCCACGATTCGGAGGCCCGAAACGACCACCAGGAGGACCACCACCATACCTTCCACTGGGCTGACGACCAAATGACTCTCGGTCGCTATCTGGAGAAACACAGACGAAAACAAAAAGCGTTACGAAGAGATCGGATAAGTATTGAGTTTTAAACTACTATCGACAGTTGTCACTTACTTCGATCGAAGCGATCTCCCTCACGACTTCGATCACGTGAAGCATTGTAACCGCCTCTGAAATATAAAGAAAAGTTGTTGAGAAGCCTGGAATCACTAAATTACATCACGTTTACTCCTAACCACATCAATTTTTACCTGTAGTCACGGCGACCACGATCATCATTTCGGCGGTTCGGAGAGCTTCGAAAATCATCTCGTCGTCCACGCGGCATGTCACGACCACGATCTCGGCTATCCCGCCCGCGGAAACGTGAATTCCGTGAGTCATCCCGGTCACGATTTCCACCGTCCCAACGCTGGCGCTTTTCTGGTGGTTGCCTGTTCGTCTGTCCTTCTTGATTGTATTGAGTAACTAGGACTTTTGCATCATCTAGACCAAGTTCGGTAAAGATAACCTCATCAAAAACGCTAGAGGGATCTTCAGATACAGGTCTAGGAATTCCAAAATTTGCTGAAAGAGAAAAATTATTCCTTCTGACTTAGCTGAAACTGAAATCGCTTACAAGGAAAAAATCTAAAACGGCACATAAATTGCAACAAATGAAAGTAACCGTGTACATTCCGAGAAAGTGTCACTCCAACAACTGACTAGTAATCAGTTGCTAGGTTTACTTCTGATTGATAAAACCTAGACGCTTTAGTAGCAAAGAACCATTTCTTTGTTTTCCCGGGTAGCATATTGTGAACGATTAATAAATGTGTTTTTTGGTAACAGTTCGGCAAGATCATTTTGTAACTGTCTCATTGTGACGAGTCTAATGACTTGTTATGGTTTGAAAGATGTCTGAGAGAAATTTAGCTATTGTTTACTGCAGAAATAAAAAATTCCACGCTTTGTTGACATACTTAAAGGGGTGAATGAATAAGGTCAAATCAGATTTCACTGTTTTCAATTGTTATTAAAAAGGACCGAAAATACCGATCCTATGGTAGATAAAGCTATAGTTTGTTTTGATTGGTTAGAACCTGGGTGAGAAACAAATACAAATACTCAATATGAATAAACATTTTAAAATAATTGAGAAACCCATAATTACTTGCAGTCTAGAGAAAGCAAGAAATAGGCAAGTTTGACTCTGGCTGCCATTTTCAGTGAACACAATATGAATTTGAAAACACAAGGTCAATTGACTGGAACTCGTGGGGCAGCTTAGTCAGTCATCTAAAACATAAGACCAGGCAGCTGCTATCTCTTGATGCGAGTAACTACAGGTTTACACAGAAACAAATAACTAGCTGAGACTTATCTTCAAACTACCAGGCATTCCGTATTGTATCTGCTCATACAATTGCATTTCTATGATGGAAACTTCGAAGATTAACTACCGAAAGAACTGTATTCCTTTTTAAATAGATACATATTTACATACTACCAATTACAGAACGATTATTGTCCCAACAAATACTAAATGAATGCAAACAAATTGGTAAGCACTTAAGTATTCATCAAAATAGTACAATAGGATTTACCAATTAGTAGACCCAAGTATAAAATAGAACGCAGATTCATTAAAAGTAAATCCAAGGAAAACTTGCAGGACTTTATACCACCATTTCCAACAAATAAAACTACCTTTCATCTCGAGAACTGCAGTTTCAGGCACTTCTTTGCCCTCCTCTTTTTCCCGTTGGGCAATTCGCCGCCTGAATTCTTCGTCAGTAGGAACGATAACAATGGCCTTTCGCTTGAAACCTTCAAATGGACGCATTTTACGGCGCTGTGCTGACGGGTACACATTTGTCTGTGATTAGGTTCAGGAGATGGAACCGAGCGAATGAGAGAAAAAACGAAGTTATATCAGTGCCACCACCAGGAATAGATAATTGTGCGCATTTGTACGATGGACCAAATCCAGTTGCAAGGTACATACCAAAAATGCAAAGCAAGTAAGGTACCTTGCATGTAAATTCGGACAAAATTATACATGCTCATTAACATGTACTTCGCCAAATCAGTCTATTGCAGCAGAACCAATCCAAGAAAACCATCATTAGAGCAAACTGATCAAGAACATCGGTACATTTAGTTTGAACAACTGTTCGACCAGTGCTCATATGGGGGTGTCTTAGAACGGAGGCCACTGAATACAATTTAACAAATAAAACATTTAATTCATAAACATATATTGGTAATTAACAATAAAAACAAACTTTTAATACATAATTAGAGGAAATTCGTCACCTTAAAATACATTACAAAAGACTAAAAACGTTTACGACCGACCCCTACGACTCGTTCACTAGTTTAATGAATTGAAATATCTTGAAAACACTATAACTTTTTAGAAAACCTACTGATACTAGTAAATTAACATCTATAAGAAATAACTGACCTGATCCAAAATGTAATTACGACGGCGCATACACGCCATACTAATAAGTGTATTCAAACACTTCGTTGCTTTGTCAATCAAAACATCCCATCTCCCGTGATAATTACGTTGTCGTGCAATGCCCATTACCTAAAATAACACAAGTGGATAAATCTACGTTTACTTGGTTTGGACTTACTTTCATTTTATCTAAAATAAGGTTGGTTCCCAGTATATTATATTGCTTCTCACGATGCTCTGTTTTCTGTTGCTCAGCGAAATACGTTTTTCCTGCTCCCGGTAGTCCTACCATCATGATCACTTCACACTCAGACTTTGATTGAGGTGGGCAGCGACCATGCACGCGACAAGATAGGGGTAAACAGTTCATTTGTTGCCAAGATAAAGGATCGTCTGGAAAATCAAATAAATTCACAAACAATTCTGAATACATATAAAAACAAAGTAAAGTGTTACAGAGCAGAACTTTATGCCTCAATGAAAGAATTTCTTATCGTCGAAGGGAAAAGAGTGGTTATCAACAGATGACATGAAATGACACGTTGTGCCCGAGTGATGGCTGCTCACGAGACCGAATTATCAACGAATTCAGTTGAATGATTGGAGACCAACGATGAGGCTACTAGCCTGAGTAGGTTTCTTTTATTGTAAGATAACATGCCTGAATTATTAGCATTATCAGGGAAACCTACATAATTAACTGCCATCAAAGACTGGCGAATTGCATTTTCGTAGGTCGTTTACTTTCCGATGTATAGGTCGTAACTGTTAGGCCTGATCTTAGTTTATCACATTGGAAAGCTCACTTAATACGTTTTGAAGGATGGTTAAGGGCTGATTAATACATGTAAATTGACGAAAAGTCTAATAAATTAAATAGCTTGTCTGATTATGACCTATCACGCGTAGTCACCAATTGGATGAAGAACCACTTCTTCGAAGTAAGAAAAGCCAGCAAATGATTACAAGGGCAAGCAGCTAATAATTATCTTCTTGAGGTTACCAACAACCTTCCCACAGTGGCGAGGATTGACTGACTCTTGAAGTATTCTTTGGAAACAAAAGAGCTAGAATTTTAAGTCCTACATGGTTTTTTCACACAGCAAACGTAGAGTACAAAATTTCTATTCGGATGCTGGTAGTTGGAGACGCTAAACACTAACTCACCCGCTGACTATCACGAATCCATCCATTTAATTAACAATGCTTTGAGACAGGAAGCACCTACCTTTAGCATACTTCAAAGATTTTAGTAGTGATCAGTGAATATGAATCGGACCACTTAGGATAGGGAAATTTCAACTGCATAACCCTGTACTTGTAGTGTTTTGAATTAACTTTCATTTTAGAATTGATGAGAATCAAATCTCAAGTACTTTTTATCTTCAAGACAAAAAACGTGTATTTCAGTATCATCAACCGTAAACCGAACCGGTTAGCGGTTCATGCTGTTACCTACAAGACTTACGATGAGGTGTGGAATTGAAGCAGTTAATAAAGATACCATTATAAGGTTTAACACTTGTGCAGAGGATGTGGTAAAGATTTAGTGTACCCATGGCAAAGTATAGTTCCCAGTAGAGTGTGCTTACGTCAAATTAACGAAATTAAACGCTGAGAACTAAAAAGACTTTTAGGATTACCAAGTAGATGAAAGCTCTTTAAGAAATGATACCTAAAAGAAGTCTGAGCATAGAGAGCTAATAGCACAAGTCATATTCTTTCGCTTTAGTAACCTAACTAACTTGCGACACGAGCCAAGAATTAGAACCAGTTAAATTAAGCTGCGATCATTACTTTTAAACCAATGATACTTAAGCTTTTATTTCAAAATATAGAGTAGGTAATACAAACTTTCACTCTATGACGCAGACCACTTGGTACGTCGGAACGATACAGAAAAGTGACGTACATTTAAGGACGAGGGCGATAGCTTTGAAACGCGCAATAAAGACTTGAGTTTGCAGAAGCAGGCAAGATGGCAATGAGATACAACCCAGGCAATAAGGGATTCCACATACAACAGGACAGTAATTCTGCGCTTTAGAGATTTTATTACTGATATCATCAGATAATCTTGAAGGCACGAGCCGTTAGTGTAACGGTAAAGTAATGTGCACAGATTAGGTCTTGTAGCACGGGTGGGGTCTAGCTATCTGAGGATTTTTTGCTTCCCGCAGACACTTGGATTTTATTAGTTCGTGTTTTTGATAACCAAACAATACGACTGGTTGAGAACTGAGTTGCAACCTAGCACACAAATCCAGATCTACATCCGGATCATAAACGTGGTCAGTTATTAATGCAGAGCTTCGTATAGGTGTGTTGGGCTATTGCCGTACCAGATTAGCACCAGATGAACGTAACACGATGAATTTGAAGAGACCGTGTAGGGAATGACAAGATCTTGGGGATATAGTTCGAAAAGACAAAAGTGTAGAGACAATAGGATACTGGGACCCAAGATCCTGAACGAAAGCACCTGAGCCATTGTGAACGTTTCTGGGTGATCACTAGTGGCGGTTACCAGGTGGATCGCAGATGAAAAATCAGCATTAACACGACTTTGACTAGCGGTTGACCACTACATGGACTGTCATCTTGCTTCAGCTTTACCGCCCCCAGCTTTCTTGAAACTCACTGCTATGCTAGTAAATGGTTTGTTGAGGTGGTAAAATACACATAACACGTGTTTTAACAACTTCACTCGAAGGATACCTGCAACTTAGCCAACCGATTTGGCATTTTCGCTTAGTACTTGATGTCTAACATTTTTGTTCCACATCTAACTTTAATAGGAATGCTCCGAAGATACTAAACAGCATACGACGCCAGCCGTATATGTTCAACAAAGTAGATTGCTTGGTAGTCTTGTTTACGCCACAAGGAAGTCAAGCTGACGAAGTCTTACTAAACATTTGAATTCATGTTAGCTTTGTTAGACGCCAACCCACCAGGGTTGATAAGACTTTTAAGAGAACAAGATGACCAACAACCTCAGTTACTACAGGTACTGGCACAGACTAGTTCTGAAGTAACACATCGCACTTGAGTGATAAACACCATGAACTTGTTCACATTGTTGCTCACGGCGATCCAGACTTGACCTTTGTCAGTGCCTTTAAATACGACTGTTACACATCCTATGTCACTAAGCGAACCTGCTGGCAGACTAACCCCCGAAAGCTTAGGGGACGGATGTTATTTCAGACAACTGGGAAAAACTATGGGACGGAGTACAGTGGATGCAAATAAGTATTTAAAACACTACTTAGTCTGACGAACTATATAAGACATTTTCACCTACGAAAAGGGATCAGTCTTGGTGGTAAACGCGATCGTTGACATCGGAAGCCTAGTTGTAAACACCTGACACTACCTACACAACTTTGGACGGCTGGGGAGTACACCTAAGTCTCACGCAGTAAGAGGCTTGAAGCCAAGAACATGAATTCGTGGCGTTTACCCGATACATGAACCGCTAAGACCAGTGATCGAACATATTGTGCAATAACATTTCGTAGACTATCAATTAAACTTTTCAGTCAAACCCTTAATGTTAATCGCAAAAATTCCAGAAACCGGCTATTTAGTTATTTGAAAACAAAATTAGACGGCTGAAACTTACCGGACGGGATATTAGGACTAAACCAAGGAGACTGATTTTCTTGACCGAAGTTGCAGGCAAACTCAACGTTCTTTACGTACACGTGCGGAAACAAAGCAGAATGTTCTCCTAACTGCGACTTTTGAACACGGAAGCACTCCCCTTGGTCCACACCATTGACACTAAACCTTAACAGAGCTTCAACATTTGTCCATTCCTGAAGCATAAGATAAATTCACAACTTACGATGAAAGCACCAACGACATCACCTTCTCCAAATGTACAACCATAGTCAGTAAACTTATTGTTTGTAGACTTTTTTCCCGTACCCCCATAGCCAAAAGATTGAGGCTCTTCACCAAGAGTGAAGTCGGTGTCTTCTGTAGACCAGCCCACTCGTAGTACGTGAGTTGCCCCACCGACCAAACTATCATAGTTCTCCACCGGGAGATTTTTTACTACTCGTACTTCGAAAAATGACTACGACATAAGTGTATCATTAACACTTACCTTCCCAGATATTGAGCCGTAATTTGCTCTTACTCCAGCCCACATTAGTGAGAAACCACCCTCAGTCAGAGGCTTAGCCTGAAAGCTAGTAGCATCGGTCATGAGATTCAAATCACAATTGTAGGTGTCTAGGAAGACAGATGCGCTTTCTTCCCAATTATCTGGTTCCGGAACCATTCTTGATTTGACCTGTGGGGATCTGGAACGTCTACGGGGTGACCTGCGAGAGTCCCTGTCTCGTGACCTAGATCTGCGACGGGGAGAGTGTGATGGTGAGCGCCTACGTTTGAGGTTTTCTTGTTCTGGTTTTTGATGTTGATCACCTGGACTACTATCCTTTTCATTCGCTAACTAACAAAATTACCAACGGACATGAACCACTTACCCCATTCTCACACCCACGTTGTGGAGACACTTTAGGACTTGAATCCAGCACATCACGTCCCGAGTTCTGACTCGGTTGCCTTGACAGATTGGCAGACGCCAAGTGTGGTTGTTCTTCAGGGTCTAGTGAATGAGACATGATTCGACGATCCTACCTGCTGGTTGCTTTTTATCAGAATTAGGAGATGCCGATTTGAGAGCGTCATTTAGGCGATCCATTAAAATTTGCTTTGTTCCGAAGGTATTGAGACCTCGCCTACCTAACTCGGCTCTCAACTCCGGTACTTTCAACTTAGACACATCGATTTCCTCACTCATCGTTTAATGGCGAAACTATGGTGAGTGCGAACAAACAAGTCAAAAACAATGTTCCAATATTCCGAAACTTGGTAAGTTCAAGAACAAACTTTAAAAAGTGAAATTCATTCTTATTTTCATCCTTCTTTAGACCTGATCAAGCTCTTTGGTCTACTTCTGAGTGACAGTGTTGTTATTTACACGCAATGTCTTACAGACTTGATATGTTTTGTGAAGGGGATTTTATTTACAGTGTTAAAATCGGCTTTTGAACTGGGGATAGTATCCACTAATTCCTTCTTGATATATGAGGTTGAAGAACCTCCGCCCATTTCACCAAATCTTCATAATGAAAGGATGAGGACGTCGGAAAACAGGTCCAATGTCAGGTTAATATGGCTTTGTAAAATTTGGTACCAACACATCTGACAACACTCCTTCCAGACCAGTTACCCATCAATAATGACAAACCACTGATTCATCTGGAACTCTGACAATGAAAACCCAGATGTGTGAAGAAACGTGGCGGTACGAGATGTGAAGATAAAAGAGGTCTATGGGACTTTTCTTGAGTGCAAACGATATGTGATGAATTTGTTGCTGAAGTTTCAAACCAGACCAAAAATCAGTATTCCAGCTAATACGAATGATAAAACACTGGCTTGAACAAAACATTTGAAAGAAGAGAAAAGGTAAAGTAGCTCCAAATCAACTCTCAAAGAACCGATTATCAACCAGTCATTTTCCACAAACTAAATGATCCGATTGTTAGTGATATGTAGGACAGGTTTGGTGGATGGTGGTGAAGCTGTCTTCGAGCTGTAAACATGAACCGATTCACCTCCATCTGTCCTGGTCGGGATTTGTGGTGGAATGAAAAACGACGCTTGATACGCTGTAGTCAGGCCTCTTTATTATATGAAGTTTCGATCTGCAAAATCCGCAAGCCCCTTGTCTTATTTACTTGATCCGGATCTAGGCTCCTACGTGACTAGGCTTATAATTTTTATTCACCCTACTAAGCCCGCTGTAATCAGACCCTCGTTATTGATATATTTATCAAACCAGGATAACTGTGTTGTGAATACACCTCTTCACATTGTGATTCGTCACATCAATTCGCCGGCACCGCATGTAGAAGACCCAACGCGGTTCTGTATCTCAAATCACAGAACTGTGCTATTATCATTAAAAGAACACAGGTAACTGTAAAGTGCGATCGGATGAAAGCTGATTAATCAGAAGTCAAAGCGCTCCTCATCGACACATAAACTATTAACTCATCACGCCTAAGAGTCTTGACGATCCCAATGGGATTGGTGGGCTAATATTGTTCATTATACCGGGGGGATAACAGTCTTTAACATAGAAATAATAAACTTAGAACGAGCCTTTATAGATGTCCGGTATAACGGAAAGAGTGCGCTGAAAATCCCCAGACCAAAATCAGTCAAACAAACCCTGAGAAATAACGAGATGAGTCACGAATGTCCTAATCCCATTAGTACAACTCCAACACGGCTTTTTTGTTCTCTCACAATGAAGATACAGACGTGAACACGAAGCCGACAAAACCTAGTGATTTTAATATGTCACCGCTCCTAATATGAGCAGTTTTAACGTATCTCCCTCAGTATCATACTCCATGATCTGAAATTCTTCTCTGCCTCCTTTTCGATGTTAAGTTCGCGCACGGTAGCAGTTTGAATAAACAGTGTTCTACTCTAGGCACACTTTGTCGGAATATTTTGCCATAATAATAACAATATTACACAGTCACGGTATCCAGATAGTAGGTCAGATGTCTTATCTTACATTGTTGCGGAAGGAAACGATCGGATAAATTATGGGGTTTTGAACAGAACGATAGGTTATTAGAAATACATCAAGGTTAGAGCTTGTCAAACACTGGACTATATAGGAGCATAAAAATTTAAGAACTATCCTACATACGTAAGATGACAGGTAGAGCAATAAAATTCCGGTGAGCTAATAAAATGCTCGGTGTGAAAATTGCTAGGCTGACAGAAAGACTATGAGAAATTCAAAAAGCTACCTAGCATATAATTTCCTTGCCGCCAACTACGGTAAAGTTTTCGGACTAGATGAAGTCCAAGTCACGTGTACATCACGGTTGTGTGAGGCAGATTTCCAGGTCAAACTTTTGTAGCAAATCTTTTGCGTATGTGTCAGTAAACGGTTGAGTGTTATTAATACGTCCTTGATCTGTCTATCCAATAATATACAGGAGAGAACTTACCTCGACCTGGTTTAATGCCTTGACACCATGGGTAGACTGGTTTAAACCTCGAGGTTAGAAAGTGGCGAGCCCAAACTGAGACCGATTGCCTTGCGGAGAGACAAAAACTATTCTTTCAGCTGATTATCTGACTAGCGAGAGAAAGATGAGTGAACTAGAATAACACTAGATTTATCCCCAATACTAGATTCACTATAATGTGAATAGATGAATAAGTAGATAGATGACTAGTACGACCACAACGGATAAAAAACTGGAAAATATAACCATGTCCAAACTGGGCATCAGAGTAGAAAAATAGAGTACAAAACGTTTCTTTCGAACCATAATAGCTTTGGGAAAGAAAAGGGTATGGCAGCGAATTATGCATCAAATGAAAGCCTATTGTTTATAAAAGAACACGAGAACAAAACCAAATTTCAGCATCTTTACAAACTTTAACTTAAATACCCCCCCCAAATAGCCTCCACTGTTTTTCATGGCTTGATTATTTCTCTATCCCCACCAGTTGTTTTCAGACACAGACTTCGTAAGTCCTCACTTGAGTACACATGATTACTTGTGAATAAAATTCCAACACGTCTCTTCGTTTTATCTGACATGAAAAGCTGTTTCTACTGCTATTTTTGTTCACATATGTTATTTTTATATTTTTTCATTTGTTTGTTGTTATCTGATTGTTCTTTTTATTGATTCTGAAGTTTTTGATCTCATGATGCTACCAGGGTTTGATAACTGAGGAAACCTCTAGGCTTCATTCTCCTCAACTTCTTCCAAAATGAATATAGAATCATTCGTTGAAAGATATGTTTAAGACCTATTGTTGAATATTATTCGTTCTTATTTTCCATCTTACGCCTATCTCAATACGATGGTGTTTCATTTGCAAAATGTTTAAAACTTAATAACTCGTTGACTATCGTTCCCAATGTCATAACCGAGGGCTTGAACTCCTCTGGAAAAAAAAACCTAGTTGTTATGTCTTTGACCTAGGCTGTAGCCAATTGTTATGACTTGATCAAGGTCGTCGCTGATTTGTTATGACCTTACGAATTTAACAAGGACGTAATCCGCGTAAATTATCCACCAATAGAATACGCCTTCTACGACCTCCACACTGTGACAATGACGTTCGATTAATATGAGTAATCTAGCGTCCTTATTGGTCCCTATCCGCCTAACCCGTCCACTTGAGTCCAAAACACCAATAGCAGCTGCTGTAATGCGAATCGTTTATTTCAAACATACTTTGTCTATATACCAAACAGGCAGACCACACCATAAAATAGAAAATAATATTTGTACAAAATCAAGCCAAATGAGGCTGTAAGCGTGGGAGACAGTACTCAATAAACCGAGTATAATTTAGGAACAAATCATATAATAATAATCAATAGTTCAGAATGAAGCTTGTAATAGGATGAATATAGACATAGATAATTTAGTTACTGGATAGTTATACAATAGGAATATAAATAGAATAATAGTCTAATAAGAGGTCCCGTAAGTTATCAGTACTTACTTTTTTCCTAGTATATAACACCTCCCCTTTTTTTGAAGCATCATGGATAATAACGATCCTTGGGATTTATTTTTGTACGATTAGGTTTCCGCCTGATGCGCTGCGACCGCCTTGGGAGTGTTGTACACGTCCTCTTTTTATTCGAGTCCTTTTTAATTTCATTATCCGACTCGGTTAATATATATAATGGTATATCATGCTTTCTATCACTTCCTATCTCCCACTACAGTCTGGTCGGCTGTATCTGGTTTGCATGTCGTACCCATATCTTTTGTCCAACTTTTACTTCATAAATAACTTTCCCTTTTCTTCGGACTATGATGCCAAATTTCCAGGTTGGCTTTACTCCCTGGAAATCTCTTGCCATTACTGCTTGTCCCACATTAAACCTTCTGGGTAAGGCACCATGCCTTTTGTTGAATTGCAGTTCCATTCGTTTTTTTTTGCGGAGACTGATTTCAGGTTTCGGCTTCATTAGTTTCATAGGTATTCTAATCTTTCTCCCGAAAACTACTTCTGCCGGGCTTTCTTGATTATTTGTTGCTGGGTTGGGGGTTGCGCGGTAGCTTAGTGAAAATCGTTGAATTCTATCTTCTATTTCTCCTTCCCCTTCAGCTTACTTAGTTACATGAACCATGGGTAGATCTCCAGGACTATTTGTGCACTTCATCGTGCATATTTCACTCAATGGAAGATCCCATAGGTTTAGTTTATCTATCCAATCTATTCCAATAAGGTCTAAATCATGTCTGTTAGTTAAATAACAATTCCCTGTGAAGTAGTTTATAGCAACTCAGATACAATTGAGTTTGTTTACATCTAATTCAGCTAAGCCCTTTTGTTAACTTATTTAATGGACAGTCATTCATACAATAACAACCTATCCATACCATTGTACTTTTATTATATACGCTTGAACATTGCTTACTGCCTACGCATGTATTCATTCCGCTAGCATTATTACTATTCGCTTATTTGATCCGATGATTCATGCTTTTCCACTTATATATATATGTACATCTTAATCCTGTTTACTGCCCTGTTTGCTCTCTGCTCTACATTACGCTACACCGTACTGTACACGCTTACTCATTCATTCGACTCTCACACTCACTCGCCTGCTCTACAGCACTCTTCTTTCATGTTTGCTTGACGTGCCTGTAATATTGGATAACTGTGTGTGGTTCAGTAATAAACGCGATCAACCCTTCGTATTCGTCTTCTGATTTATACATCGTTAGGACGTTGTCGAGTAACGGTTATCAAGACGAACAATATACGAAGCTTAGGGATAGTACCGAATATCGACCACCACAGAATTGGAAGCCTCGCCGAGCGATCACAAAACAATTTTCGATGATACAATCTAATCTCGAAAATTCAAAGCGATGCGTCTCAAATCGGATTATTATCTGTATCATAATCATAATTGTGGATTTATTAGATACTAACTCACAAACATTGAACTTAACGATTATATTCATACTAAATAACGATCATTCACAAACAATTGATATATTGGTGCAATTTAATAAGTCTGTTCCATTTTATAAATTGTACCATTTATTATTATCATTGTTTTTGTTCGTCCTTTTTTTACTTTGTGAGATTTACATCATATTTGTGTACTACTCAAAATTTTTTTTTGTAAGCATGTCTTCTGAAAACACTATGTCAAGTGTACAGCAAACTTCGTCCGTGAGAACTCTTAACCTTCCAGTCCCCTCTTTTAAGGTCACCGACCCTCAGCTGTGGTTCATTAGACTCGAAAACTATTTTCTGGCTAGTCGTATTAACTTACAAAGAGATAAATTCGGCCTCACAAGCACTCTCCTCCCAGACGAAGTAGCAGAAAGCATACGAGAGGCGTTATCTAAACCGGGTACTGAAAGGCCATACGACGTACTAAAGCAGGCAGTAATTAAAGCAGTCGCACTAAGTGACCAACAAGCTGTTGAGCAGCTTCTCAACCAGGTACAAATGGAGGATAGAACTCCATCGCAGTTAAAAACTCATGAAAAGTCTACTAGGTGATAGAAAAATAGATAATAACCTACTTTATCAACTGTGGCTTCGCCGACTCCCGTCCAGTATTCAGCAAATCTTAGCTGTTGGAGATACTGACGCTGACATAGACAACATAGCGAAAATAGCTGATAGAATATACGAAAGAGCAAAGCAAGCAAGCCCTCAATCACACAGAGTGACAGTAGACGATAGAATCAGTACTCTGCAGAAGGAGATAGATGTTTTATGCCGCAAACTCACAGAGTTGACCCAGAGCGAGAGACCTTGAAAATTATCACGAGATGGCACGTGCGGGAGAAGCCGACCAGCTTCCAGAAGACGCGCAACCCCGCTAATATGTTGGTATCATCAAATGTATGGTTACAGAGCAGGAAAATGCTTACAACCTTGTAGATTTAGCACGGCAAGTAAGCAGTACCCTCAGCTGTCCATGGCAACGCCTGCAGCGAACATAAAGCCCTCAAACAGCCGCCTATTTTATATACAAGACCGAATGACAGGCACTCAATTCTTGGTGGACACGGGAGCTGAAATTAGCGTAGTACCCCCAGTATGTGACGACAAAAGAAACCTTAACACGTCATTAGTTCTAAAAGCGGCGAATAAATCAGATATCAAAACATATGGCAAACGAATGTTGTCTTTAAATTTTGGATGAGGCGCGACATACCGCTGGGATTTTGTCATAGCAGACGTATCGGTACCTACAATAGGCATCGATTTCTTATGCAATTTCGATTTACTAGTAGACTCACGGCACCACAGACTCATAAACGGTACCCATACTACTTCGATTACGGGAATACTTACAGAATCTGTTTCTATGAATCTAGTGGTAGATAAGAGCCGCAAGGACCCACGCAAATTATTGTTAAACGAGTTTCCAGAGCTTTTAAAAGTAACGTACAATAAAACAGATCTCAAGCATACTATCCAACACCATATTGTAACCAACGGGCCACCGGTTAATGCAAGACCAAGAAGATTAGACCCAAAAAAGCTAGCAATAGCAAAACAGGAATTCGACAAGTTAATGAGGCTAGGCATAGTAAGGCCTTCGAACAGCCCGTGGGCATCCCCATTGCACATGGCTCCGAAAAAGAACGGAGAATTAAGACCATGTGGGGACTATCGAGCACTTAATAAGCAAACAATGGCCGATAGATACCCTATACCACACATCCATGATTTTACCTACAGTATAGAAGGTGCTACAGTATTGTCGAAGATTGACTTAGTTAGAGCGTATTATCACATCCCGGTCGCTCCACAGGACATATCAAAAACAGCGGTAACGACCCCTTTTGGGCTACATGAATTCTTACGCATGCCTTTCGGACTGACTAATGCAGCACAAACATTTCAACGATTTATTGACCAGGTCATCAGAGGCTTACCTGGAGTATACGCATACATAGATGATTTACTAGTAGCCAGCTCCACTATGGACGAGCACATACAGCAACTACGACAATTATTCTCGTGACTAAGAGATCATGGTATTTCCATAAACATTGAGAAGTGTGAGTTTGGAAAAGGATCTTTACAGTTCCTTGGACACATGGTAACTTCTCAAGGTATCACACCGATCTCTGCAGAAATCGATACCATCAGAGACTATCCGTTGCCCGATACACGAAGGAAATTACGGCGATTTCTGGGACTAATAAATTATTACAGACGTTTTATTCCGAATTGTGCGGCAATACTTCAACCACTGACCGATGCGTTACGGGGACACTCACGGACATTCCAATTATCAGCAGAGGCAATACAAGCCTTCGAGAACGCCAAGAAGGCACTCAACAAAAAGACGACACTAGCTAGAAGAAAGAGCGAAACACCATTAGCTATCATGACAGATGCATCGAAAGTGGCGGTAGGAGCTGTTTTACAACAGTTAGTAAATGGCACATAGGAACCGCTTTCATTCTTCTCAAAGAGACTGAATCCTACGCAAACGAGATATAGTACTTTCGGAAGAGAATTACTGGCAATTTACTTGGCAATAAAACATTTTCGACATATGGTAGAAGGCATAAATTTTACTGTTTACACGGACCATAAACCACTCACGAACGCACTAAGCGCAAAGCAAGATAATTACTCTCCGAGGGAGATCAGACAGTTAGAGTTTATTTCCCAGTTCACTTCTGATATATGATATATTAAAGGCCAAGAAAACGAAGTAGCTGACGCACTATCAAGAACGACGATAAACACTCTCGTCCAATCCGAAATCGATTATCACGAATTGGCAGCATTACAAAATATAGATGTCGACTTAAACAGACTGAAGTCTGACAATACAACCTCTCTGGTACTAAAAGAAACTTCATTCGAAAACGTGAGTATTATGTGCGATATTTCTACGGGCCGACCAAGACCATTTATACCGAAGCCTCTAAGACGAGAGGTTTTCGACACTATGCATAACATATCACATCCTGGGATAAAGGCCACAATCAAATTAATCAGCGAATGTTTTGTATGGCCAAGTATGAACCGGGATGTTCGTAATTGGACGCAAACTTGCATAAAATGCCAAAAAGTTAAAGTACATCGTCACACCAGTTCCGCAATAGGTCCTTTTCGTCGTCCTGATAGCAGATTTGAGCATATACATATTGACATTGTAGGACCGCTGCCGATTTCAAACGGCTTTAGTTATATTTTTACCTGCATTGATAGATTTACGCAATGGCCTGTAGAAGTACCCATAAAAGACATTTCGGCTGAAACTATAGCCAAAATCTTAGTAGAGCATTGGATCTCTCATTATGGTGTGCCTGCAAATATTACAACCGATCGAGGAGCCCAATTTGAGAGCCACCTCTTTCAACAACTCACTGAACTCCTAGGAATCAAGCGTATTCGGACAACATCCTACCATCCGATGGCGAATGGTATGATAGAAAGATTACATCGGCAACTCAAAGCCTCTCTGACATCTGTTATTAGCAATAACGATTGGACCAGCAAGCTCCCATTAGTCATGTTAGGTTTAAGATCAACAATTAAACAAGATATAGGATGTTGCCCAGCAGAGTTGGTTTATGGAACCACTTTACGTCTTCCAGGAGAGTTTTTCACCTCAAGTAAAAGTGTTCTAACTGATTTAGCCAACTATGTACAACGTCTAAAGCAGCATATGAGTAATTTAAGAGTAACACTTCCGAGGCAACATCAACAACGTGTGTACATACCAAAACAACTGAGCGACAGTACCCATGTGTTTATCAGAAGGGATAATGTGCAGCGTCCCTTACAACCGGCTTACGATGGTCCATTTAAAGTTATTAGAAGAAATGATAAAACTATTACAGTAGATAAAGCCGGAAAACGGATGTAATTAGCATAGACCGAGTCAAACCAGCTTTTATCGAAACTGACGGTCAGCCAGTACATACAGATCATTCGAAAATCGTCGAGTCACCGAAATGTGAGTCTCAATCATCAACGACATCGACGAACAAAAACGAAGAGAAACCAGTAACGACAAGATATGGTCGAAGAGTAAGATGGCCTCAAGGATACATAGCTACGATTTTTAACTAATAATTTCTTTCGCATCTCCAGATGTAAATTTCTTTCCTCTGCGTTTTGTGTGTGTACAGCGAAAACCTTAATATATCCATTTATTATATTCAAGAGATTTTGCATATTCCAATGTAAATGTATATAAACCTCTAAAAACACTAACACATTATTTTGATCTGTTATTTTATCTGGCCTCACGCACATATACGAACTCAAACTTACACGTACTTGTAGTAACTCACACGATAGTTCTATCATACATCTTAATTTCATAAATTTTGATATTTACTGTCCTGTTAAGTTTAACATTTTTTTTATTCGCAAACACAGACACTGTTTTGTATCCATGTTTGCTGGGGGGGAGCTATTATAGCAACTCAGATACAATTGAGTTTGTTTACATCTAATTCAGCTAAGCCCTTTTGTTAACTTATTTAGTGGACAGTCATTCATACAATAACAACCTATCCATACCATTGTACTTTTATTATATACGCTTGAACATTGCTTACTGCCTACGCATGTATTCATTCCGCTAGCATTATTACTATTCGCTTATTTGATCCGATGATTCATGCTTTTCCACTTATATATATATGTACATCTTAATCCTGTTTACTGCCCTGTTTGCTCTCTGCTCTACATTACGCTACACCGTACTGTACACGCTTACTCATTCATTCGACTCTCACACTCACTCGCCTGCTCTACAGCACTCTTCTTTCATGTTTGCTTGACGTGCCTGTAATATTGGATAACTGTGTGTGGTTCAGTAATAAACGCGATCAACCCTTCGTATTCGTCTTCTGATTTATACATCGTTAGGACGTTGTCGAGTAACGGTTATCAAGACGAACAATATACGAAGCTTAGGGATAGTACCGAATATCGACCACCACAAGTTATCTCGAAATTTAACAGAGCATTTTATAATTCCAACAAGCTTTAGAATATCTCCAGATGCATTTCGTGCAGTATGCTCAGTAGGTAATACTTGTGGACAACCAATTAAATTCCATGTTCGTTTAGAGATCAATGTGATATCTGACGCTGTATCCAATTGTAATCGGACATGAACACCATTAACCACTAATTCCACATACCTTCTTTTATCTGCCATACTTAGAGCCCGTGTAGAATATATACTGTTAATATATTTGTTTTGAAACTGGTGAGGACGCTTCGTCGGCTTTGATCTCAAATTTTCTCTAGTCCGGCAAACTGGTTCTTTATGACCAAGTTTATTGCACACCGTGCATCTATGATTTCTAAATCTGCAAGATCTTGAAAAGTGCCATGCGCCGCAATACCAACATTTCGTTGAAGGTTTAGGAATTTTCGTGTGATGTTTATAACTTTTGGCACTTTTTTGTCGTTGACTCGTCTTAACAGCATGGACAGAATGATTAGATGGTGCAACACTTTTGGTTTCTAGCATAGCCGAATCCTGTTTCAAGTTTATTAATCGTTGACACTCACCAGTAACAGTTTGTAGCGTCATTTCTTCGTCATGTTCCATACGAGATAATAACTTCATGCGAACATCAGCATCGCTGGGAGAATTTAGACCAGAAATAAATGATAAGCATTTAAATTGATCACTGGTTAACACATTTAATTTAAATCGTTCCGCTTGTAAATTTACTCTTCCGGCATACGCAGTATAATCCTCATCAGCTTCTCTAGTCAGTTGTAGACGATTATACCGGATACGAAATAGAGACATCTGTTCACAGAACATTTTATTTAAAATGTTAACAGTCCCATAGAAACTAATCTCTCGTTAATGTTTAGGCAGGATATGGTTTTTATACTTCTGATGCTCATTAGGACCAAGCTTCTGTAAGAGCAACCGGACTTTCTTTGCGTCCTCCATAGCAGCAAATTCTACTCGGAAAATATCTTCAATTCTGCCAAACCATGCTTCAAAAGTGTGACCGCTGTCTGCATCGAAAATAAATTCTGGAATTGGATTAAGATATGACTCTATGCTTTTATGTTCTGGAATATGTTGCTGAATAGACATTTTCCACAAAAGTGCTTCCAGGAGTTGTTGACAAGCTAACATCTGTCGCTGCTGCTGCTGCAATATTAAGTGTAGCTGTTCTGGAGAAATTGACATTTTTTTAATGCGAATAATAATAATAAATCCAAAAAAAGAACACCGGCAATTATTATGGATTATTTAATTCCAAAATGACGTCACCGACTGTTGTATTTCTTTTGCCAGAATCCCCGTCGCCAATTTGTTATATATTTGACCTAGGCTGTAGCCAATTGTTATGACTTGATCAAGGTCGTCGCTGATTTGTTATGACCTTACGAATTTAACAAGGACGTAATCCGCGTAAATTATCCACCAATAGAATACGCCTTCTACGACCTCCACACTGTGACAATGACGTTCGATTAATATGAGTAATCTAGCGTCCTTATTGGTCCCTATCCGCCTAACCCGTCCACTTGAGTCCAAAACACCAATAGCAGCTGCTGTAATGCGAATCGTTTATTTCAAACATACTTTGTCTATATACCAAACAGGCAGACCACACCATAAAATAGAAAATAATATTTGTACAAAATCAAGCCAAATGAGGCTGTAAGCGTGGGAGACAGTACTCAATAAACCGAGTATAATTTAGGAACAAATCATATAATAATAATCAATAGTTCAGAATGAAGCTTGTAATAGGATGAATATAGACATAGATAATTTAGTTACTGGATAGTTATACAATAGGAATATAAATAGAATAATAGTCTAATAAGAGGTCCCGTAAGTTATCAGTACTTACTTTTTTCCTAGTATATAACACTAGGTCCCATTTGATTCTCCGCTTCAAGCTCCTCAAAAATCTTCCTGGTTCTATTTGTAATATAGTTCCCACCCAAGGCCCACATATATACGACCTTCGAGATAAAGTTTAAAAATATAAAGGTGGAAAACTCAGGTCAACTTCATCCTCGTCAAGTATGCATTGATATGGAACAGTCTTCTCCCTAAAATACACACGACAGATGGACCATATAAGTTTGTAAGACTTCTTGATGAAGCCCTGGCTTGCACTGATCTAAGTCAGTCAGTCAGTTACAACGTAGAACTTCGTACATACGTACATCAGTTCGAGTTGCCATACTATATTAACACAGAGATGCAGTTGCCGATTCAAATCCCATAGTGGTAGAAGCAGTAAATTTGGAAGCATCTGCGCCCTGCTGAGACATCATAGGCTCTCTACATGTCTAAACCACATCAGACTCTAGGTAAAGTTTGCTTTTCTTCTTTGCAGTCGTATTAGATATGTCTCCATCTCTATACATGTTCCTCCCTAATTTTTACTTGAAATAGACAGATAATTCACTGGACCTACCGATATGGCTTAACTACAGTGGGTCGCAAGAGACGCTCATTACTATCCTAAATAGTTGTCAAGAGAACTTCACAATCTCCACTGGCATACCAGCCCACTCGGCAAATCGTCTTCAGCGATGGGCCTTAGTACTCTTGGATTACGATTTCGAAATCCAATACCGACGCACCCAACAATTTGGTCAAGCAAATGCCTTATCACGACTCATTAATGATCATTCAGCGACTGAGGAAAATATGGTAATCGCATCTCTGTCAGTGGAAGATCACGCAGAATGTTATCTGACAACTGCGATACAGGCCTTGCCGGTGTCCGCGTCAGACATACAAAACGCTTCGAGGAATGACCCCGTCATCAAGAGGGCAATGAGCTATATCACCAATGGGTGGCTGTCTGTCAAGTCCGATGGAGACATGAAACAGCTGTATCAGCGGCGAGATTCACTATGCATTGTAAACGACTGCGTGATGTTTGGTGAAAGAGCGGTTGTACCAGAGTCTCTTCGCGCAAAAGTGATGAAACAATTTCACATTGGTCATCCCGGGATAAAGCGCATGAAGTCTATCGCCAGAAGCCATGCTTACTGGCCCCCCATGGACCAGCACATCACGAATCTAGTAAACAAATGCAATCAGTATCAGCAAGCAGCGAAGTGCAATGCGAAGATGCCGCCGGTCCCATGGCCACAGCCTGAGTATCCTTGGTCTAGAACACATGTCGACTTTGCCGGTTCAATCAACGGAACTACTTATCTAGTCGTGGTCGACGCCTTCTGAAAATGGCTGTAGATTGTACCCGTCACGCCACCAACGACCAGCCAGACGCTGAAACATTTGACGGAGTTGTTCGCACGCAATGGATTACCGGATGTGATTGTATCCAACAACGGCCCACAGTTCACTTCAACGCAGTTCCAAGAGTTCTGCAAACGCCTATCCATCAGGCATCTTCGTGCCCCACCTTACCACCCACAATCGAATGGGGCAAGCTGAGAGATTCGTGGATACGTTTGGGAGGGCTCTGATCAAGTCAAAAGGGGAGAGGACGCCAGTGGAAACACTGCAGAACTTCTTATTCGTCTACAGAACGACCCCTAACGACATGATGCCGGAGCAGAAGTCCCCCGCAGAGATCCTCATGGGAAGAAGGTTGAGGACTATTCACAATTTGATGCTACCGAAAATCACACCACCTCCAGCGCAAACCACGTCCCAGAAGCTACCCACGTACAAGGTTGGATGCCCAGCATTCGCTCGGGGCTACAGAGCAAATCATGATTCTTGTATTGAAGCGCGTGTGGTTAGAAGAGTAGGTAAGGTCATCTACGAGGTTGAGGTGGGAGCAGATAGGTGGTCTAGGCATCGGAACCAACTGCGGAAGCGGTCAGCTCCAGCGCGCCCATCAACCGAAGGAAAGGTCCCTCTGGACATATTGTTGGATACGTTTAATCTACCGGTAGCCCAAACATAAGAAGAAGCACAAAAAGTTGATCTACGGTCCCGAAGATGGTCACTGCACCAAAGGCGACGGACAGTCAGAATGCAAGTGGACCCCAGGAATGCCCGTTACTAAAAAGGAGAGGTGTTGGGGATGTCAAATCCCCAGAACTTACTTGACAAATGGCTTAATTTTGTAATTTTATTTTGGAAATTTGAATTTAGCTGTTTTCGCGCCAAAAGCGCTCTGTTTACCTTCACGTCATGATTCCCACTTGTAAACTATCCTAAACGCTGTTGGTCCATTGTTTCTTTGAGTGTGCTATTTTATATTGATGCCCAAGGACAATTCGTTGCTGTATATATACGTTCGACTTTTTCCCCTTACGACTCGCTTGTACTCGACTAATTTCGAAATATGCAATCCCATACTTTGCCTTGGACTTCTTCATCTAGTTAGCGGGGCCTGGGACAACAGATTAGATTAGCTTATCGTGTCATTGGCCTTCGTTCGTTACCGCGAAATCGACTTAGTTCAAGCATATCACTTTACACGCCAACTGCTAGGAAGTGACTCCACTCTCGATTACACAAGAGATGTAAGCACCTCTCTTTAGAACCTTTATGGCACCGTAGGTTGAGGAACAATCTGATATTTTTCTACAAAGCAATAAATGGATTGTCATTCCTAACCTCCTGCCCAACTATGATCAATGACCCAGCCTATAGACTAAGAAACAGTGCATATACACTATTTACCGTAAAACACCAAAAACAAATGCGCCGTAAGTTTCTTACAGTACGGTATAGTTTATTGTGGAACAGGTTGCCAATACCTACCCGTAACTGTGACACCTTTACCAAATTTAAAAGGCTAATAACCCTGTTACTAAACTCTAAAGAGCTTCACCAACTACTCCTTGAATTCCCGCCTACCAATGAGGCACTTTATTATGGACCGCCTAATATCTAGAGGGAACAAGAACATAACGAACCCCATTGTCGTTAGTATGAATATACCCTCCCCCACTATTTATTGATTATTAATCATGGCCTTCTGCTCCTAATCCTCATTTTCAGTTCCCGAATCTCTCTAATGGTTAAAGCCACATTATTCTTCCCAAGTGTCATGTCCTTTTATTTTTCTTATTACAAGTAGACAGATGACTCACTAATCTTATGGATGCTGACCAACTAAGGCCGTTCAAAAGGAGCTCAAATGTCCTAAATTCTTGTGAGTCGTTCAATGTTCTATTTTTCTTACCCTGAAAATTTTACAATCTACTCTTTCATATCCTCTGGTTTGCTATTAGTCCCTACCATCTCTTAACCACATATAATCTGACATGTCTCTTATAACTTTTACCATTAGTTATGTTCATAGCAGTATGATATATTAAATGGATATCTAACCCATAATACAAGTGCTTTTACCATCTGATTTGCTTGTAACATGGAACTTGTAGAGACAGTGTATTCCAACTATGGTCCTTGATTAAAGCAATATTCATACTGCCCACAAACGTAAGAGAGCCTAACATCATAAAAAGAGGGAGGGTGGCGTTACTGACCAGCAAACATGATGGTGGGGAGATGACTTCAATCCACCCGTGTCTGTAGGGCAGAACAAGTTAAATTACGGCTCCTTATGTCAAGTGGAATGTCACGAACCAACGGTATTGATGAGAACTTAGTTATGCAAAATATCTCTTTAAATCGTGTTTAGAACGCTGAATTGGTTCCACTTCCTACCGAGTAATCCTATTACAAGAAAACGAAACAATTGGCTAAAAACGAAGCCCACTCCATACTCTATAAAGTCTAAAAACAAAAAGAGAGTTCAAATAGCTTCGAAAAAAAGAAGACATCCATTTGTATCGAAATACTGTTTTCAGCACTTAATTTTATAGTTACATATAATTCCATACTTCTTTCTGAACTACCTTCATTCATACAGTCCCTTATCCACTCATAACTTCTTCACACTTATTTTTCTTTAACACATTAGTATGCTCTTACCTAATAGGGACTTCAGTAACAGACAAATAGACTAAATGGTTATACCTTAACTATTTCTACATGAATATTGTGTGCTCTGCTTTTCGTCCTTCCTTTTTCTTACACCTTTTTCAGCCCCCTCGAGATGCCCCACCGAAAACGGATATGGCACGGGTGACTTCGTCCTACACCGTTATTAAAGCTTCAGATATTCCGGAGGGATATAAGATCGAAGCTTCTAAAAGCCCCCAACTTCGCATGTATCTATTCTCGACCATCAGCTGCATGTTGCAACGCTACCCTCACAAAGTGCGCCAAGTGTGATATTGATATGTTTCTCACGAAATCCATTTACATTCATATCTTATAAAATATCGACCCAATATCATACCCAACCAACACTAGCTGGACAAAAAGGACTAGCCTTTGTATTCGGATCATGAAAGCAAAGTACTTCAGATACATACAGTTGCACTGCTGCTCTTCAAGAAACCTCAAAAGTCACTAGTAGGATGGGAAATCCCCAGACTTAAGATCGTTAAAGCATCCTTCAAACATAGAGGGACGTCTTCAGGACGAACGTTGTCCAGTGCTATGAGCCCATCAATGATAGCGATGATCATGATGAAGATTACTTTTATGAGAAGATACAGTCTCTCAGAGAGATGTCCACGAAAAGGTCCCTCTATCCACTCGTACGCTTCTGTATATTTGGCCTGTGCCTTCGATTTTTCTGCTGTAGTTCGACTGTTGTAAATTTTTGTCTCCTTATCCATCTTTTCTTGAATCCTGCAGGGGGGTTCGATGTGGATCCGTTCTTTATGATGATGCTTCTGGCAGCCCAGAACGTTCCAACACGTTGAAGTTGTTGGTTCTTTGATCCCTTCACAGATGTTCTCCATAGTGGTTTTCTCTGCTTTGAGTAGGTCTTGCGAGGTTCGAAACCTGTTTCTGAGAGCCATCTAGAGTTTGTTGATTCTGTCAATATCTTCAAAGAAATCTTTTGGGATTATGATCTAGCTCGGATTTAGTACTAATATAATAATAGACCCAATCCCGAAATTGTAGATTTGTCACGATGTGATCACCTAATCTATAAAATCTTACGTGGACGTCCCATAATTGCTTACACTGACTCGTCCGATCTTGATCATCAGCAGTATGACATCTAGCATTTCTGAAGAATACATTTGAACTGTAAGGAGAGTAATATATTTTATACGAAGAGTAATAAGTTTTGAAGGGTGACTACGTTCGTATGGCCGAGACATGTTATTTCGACTAATTGTTACTACGTTCACCATTGTTGACCTGCTCTGAGTGTTACATGTTGAATGTAAGTCTTCACAGTAATTATACACTCAGCTTCAAAGACCGTATGGTTGGGAGCCAATAACAGCACAAATTGTACTGTAATGCCCTTTCTATAGTTGTCCAGTGCTTCTTTGGCTTAAGTTTCATCTTGGAAACCACCAGATGGTGATCTCAGGTTATGTCAACTCCTCACTTGCCCTCATGTCTTCCATTAACCTCCTGAACATTTTCGTGATGCAAATATGATCTATCTGGTTCTGTGTAGTGTGATCCGGTGAAATCCATGTAGCTTTGAGTAAGCGCTTGCCACCTATAACCATTTAATTGAGTGTACATAAATTTGCAAATCTGTCGTCATTCTCGTTCCTTTCTCCCTCTTCATATTGTCCCACGATGTTTTCGTATCCGGTGTTGTCCATTCCATACCATCAGGATCGTCATATGTGTTTCTCTACGATTGACGACAGCCTCTTATAAGACTGATCTTCATCATATTCATTGCTATCGTTAGTAGGTGCATAGCACCAGACGACATTAATTATGATCCTTTCCTTCTTTATTTTGAAGGGTACTTTGACTTTCCTGTATCCATGAGATTCTTATCCTATTGGTGCTTTCCGTGATTTTTGGACAACATCAGTGCAAAACATTTCTTCTTCACGATCAAAGTGCAACAGCGTCTCTCTCGAAGCTAATCCTTTCTGTCCAGCTTGGGTTGAATGGGCTGCACTTAATACGAGAACTGATAAGTTGTATCTTCTGATTTCCAAAACCATTCGGCTAGTCATTTCAGTCACATCCATTGCTCAGACATTCTATACACATATTAAATGTTGATTTGATTGTTAGAACGGACATCGGCCTCGTGATTCCCAAAGAATCTCGGCTTTCACCATGGGGCGTCATAATGAAGACTCCTTAACTGTTAGGGGAGAGTTCAAGTAGTTTTAATTGCTTGTTCCGGTTAGCGTTTTCTTGGCAAGGTTGATTTATTTGGACTGGGGTTGCTGATGCTATGCTCAACCCTCTTCGTCTATTCGAGCTTGGGACCTACAGTAACCCTAGAAGGGCTATAGGCGGAGTCATCGTGGGTATTACTGAGATCAAGATTAGCGATGTCGAGATTATTCTTATTGATGCACTTGTTAATTATATCCAGGGCATTAGAATTGTATGAGAACCATCCATTTAGTGGTTCGCAGATGACAGCTTGGTCATCGCGCGTGACTCTACCGTGCATTATGGAGTGAGTGTGGCAACATACACTTTTTCTTCTGCGCTTTTCCAACAGACGACAAAGACTATGTTATTTAGGTGTGTTAGTGAGCTGGTGCTGGCTTTGTTTCATTAATCACTCACCTTTGTGACCGTTATCACATAAATTCCAACGATGTTTGAAATCAGAAGGCAAAAAGAAGCAGTGACTGCAGTTTATTAGCGGATAGCCTAGATCACATGGCTATAAACACATTTAGCGGGTTTGAAGCAGAGTGAAAAATATTTGTGTATGCGAGAAAATACAGAGGCAAATTTATAGTCAAATCTCATAAGGGCACAGCAAAGCAGAGCAAAGGCTAATAATAGGATTATAGTACATATATACATGGGGAAGAGCATGAATCATCGAGTGATGTTTAAGTTATCAACATTTTAGTTAGAACCTGTCATGTGATCGAGTGATTATAACAGTACAAAGAAGTATGCGAATTGTTACTATTCAAATAACATTGTCTATTAAGTAAGTTAATTAAAAAGCTTAATCAAAATTAACCATGATTGAAATTTGTTGTAGATAGTTTCTATAACCTCAGCATGTTCGTCTGCTTGTTTATATCTTCCATGCCTACTTCTTACACTCTCGGGTTTGGAGTAAATATGGTACAGGAAGCTGAAGTCTTTCAACATGAAATACATCCTTTTTATGTTTCGTAGCTTAATCTTGTTGTTTTACTGATGTAAGGAGTTATTTTCTTAAAAGCTGTCTTATTGGGTACAGATGTAACTGTAATTTGTACAGGACGTTAGAATGGTGTTGTTTAGGATATTAATGGGAAATCTAGGTAAAACCTAATTTTTGAGCAATTGTGAAATATTTTGTCTTCACTACAAGACCTTATGGCAGGAATTTGTCTTGGGTTAGGAGGTGGGCATTACTTGTAATTATTTTTGTCAAATGGGTCCGCATTTTCTGTGGCAGTGAACCGCCTATGATTCTCATGGCTATCTATGAGGGAGTTTTTATTACTATGGGATTACGAGGTAGTGCTAAGGTATGAGTGGCAGGAAAAATCCTTTAGATGTTTCTTACGTCGATAGCAGAGTGAAAGGGCTATTTTTAACAGATGGTTTGTGTGTGACAGTGAACGGATACCTATGACTATCGGTACAATACCTGAAAAGTTTTCTGCTACTATATGCTGACGTGGTGATTGTTGAGTAAAGAAATATTGTAAACATTATCCCATCATAGTTTCGATCTAGAGACCGGAATAACCACTGGATAGGTTAGGCTGATGTGTAAAATTCACGTTATTATTATGATTTCTTTTACGAAACTATTGTTGTATGGGCTACTTATGCGGACAGGCACAAGTAGTATGTAGCAGGAGTTGGAAATGGAATGCTTACCACCAGAATATTTAAATAAAGAAGAGAAAAGAAAACAGAAGGCAATCGGACCAACAACAGAATTAGAAGAATGGTTGACTGTGTAAAGGATAACTCAAGGAAGATGTGCAGATGATGCGTTTAATGTATGACTTCCATATTTTACTAAGGTACTGTGTAATTTGCGTAAAACAGTTAACTGGTTTTTCCCACCAAGTCTTCGTTCACTACACTATGAATTGTGTTGAATAATACTTATACCTAATGGATATCATCTTATATTTATGTATAAATTAGAAATCAGTGCATGATATGCTCAACAACCCTTATGCCAAGATTGAGAATATTGAAATGGAAGCTTTTTCAAACACAGAGAAAGACGAGTAGCTAAACAATGTGTATAATATCAAGTCATAGTGAAAATAATGAACAGTCGGAGTTTTACTATACAACTTTGTTGGATTACTTACCAAAAATATCAGATATGGTTCGATCAAAACTATACTAGAAAGTTAGACATTTCTTCCTTACAGGAATATTCAAAATATGTCATTGATATGTAGATAGTATCCACCATATATTATTCTTGTTTAGTGTACTAATAAAAACCAGAGAGCACTAGACAAATGTTTTTTTCTTAGTATGGAATTCCTGAGCAGTGGGCGCACATGACCTCACCAGGGATCGAACTCATGAACCTTCAGACCACGTGAAGAATATTTTATCTTTATAATCAATAAGTCAACGTCCAAAGGTACAATCCCAACTGCATCTATTTCCCGATAAAGCACAACAATTATCTAATACCATCATTGACAACTGTCTCACTCCCAACATTTCTGAACTCAACAAACTGTGACTCCTGACTACAATTTCAGGGACATCTTGAAGTAGATCATTGTGTGCACTGCTAAGGAATTCGATACTAAAACGAACTAGTTATCCTATGATCCTTGGTTTTCAAAGGTATGCTAAATTAGATCAATCCGTGATGAGTACTCTTTAAAAATTAAGCCGATCTTCAGAAAGCACTTATAAATATCATCAGTTGGGACTTCCCATGATTCTTCTGTTACTTTTGTAGTTTAGAAAAAAGTAATACAAATAATATGATGATCAGATGAAAAATTATTAGTGACATTTCATATGGTTCCGTGAGTATGGCTCACACCAACGTTCAACGGATTCTTAAAATCCTCAAGTAAAAACAAATGTTTAATCTTCAAATTTCAGAATCATCAAAATAGAAGATGAGTACTGATTCACCGTTTGTTAAAAAGTCAAACTATGTGTATTTTGCATGTATCGAGGAAAGTGTTTTAAATTTAAGTAGAAGCTATTGATGAACAATATTTCCTATTGAATTTCAAATGATATATTTTTCATATGACTTTATGTTAAGTGAACAATGTTTCGGATACAATATAGATAATAAACTTTCTTTAGTTGTACTAAATTCACTTAACAGTTATTATTCGTAACACTCTAGGATCTCAACAGTTTAAAGATCCCCATAGAATATTCAAAAAATGAACAATATTTGAGCGGACAATTGTTTTCAATAACTTCATCATCTGGCTCTACAATTATAAGTGCATAATTATGGTATTTTACAAAGGCCAAAATGAGGCATGTATTAATTAATTTGACAATGTTATATGTTATATGCCATATTGTGGCGTGGGCTACTCATATCAACATAAGTAGTATATATCGTGAGTAAGGAATAGGATATCTGACAGCAGAAGATTGAGAAGATCAAGAACAGAAGAACAGAAATAGAAAGCAATTGATGTGAAAATCCAGGAGCAATGAAGCCTGAGACAATTAATGAACATTTTGCAAATAGAGTATCAGAGTATGGTTTTTGTATTTTACCAAGTTACTTTGTAATTTGTGCTAAATACATAGTCGGTTGTCCTCACTTGTGTTCTCACTCACTACAATAATACTATTATGCTGATTGTGACTGGATACTTTAATCCAGATCATTTTGACCTTTATTAACTGACCTTTCTAACTCACAATTTTGAAGTATATATGTCTTAACAGATGCTAACATTCAACACTGTCAAATGAATTAATACATGCCTCATTTTGGCCTTTGTAAAATATCATAATTATGGATTTATAATTGTAGAGCCTGATGATGATAAAGTTATTGGAAACAATTGTCTGCTCAAATATTGTTCAGTTGTCAATACTCTAGGATCTATTTTAGATGATAAATCAGACAAGTCAATTCATGATTAATCGTCCTGTCGTTACATTACCTGTCAGTTTAAAATTATATTTATGAACCAATCAAAATTTAGTAAACTCAAGGTCATTTGGTTGAATTTTATTATCCCAAATAAAGAAAGCTGGACCAATTGATTATTTTTCACAAATTATGTTATCCGAATGGATAGAACAAATCTGTTTTGTATATAAAGTTAAGACTGTATTGAAACTTTTGGGAAATTTGGGAAATTTCAGTTTTGTTCTGAATTTAATATTTACATTATAAAATTATAAAAATGTTTCAAAAGTGGGAATGAATAAATATGAAAAGACAAAATGTTCGAACACTTTCATTGATTGTAGTAACATTCACTTATTTGTTACTTGGAGCTGCTATTTTTGATGCATTAGAATCAGAATTTGAAGTAAGTGAAGATGTACGTCTAAGAGAAAGTGCTGAAAGTTTACGAACTAAATATAATATAACAATTGATGATTTTGAAAGGATTACACAATTAGGCATACAAATGAAACCATATAAAGCAGGTACTCAATGGAAATTTGCTGGAGCATTTTATTTCTCTACAACAGTTATAACTACTATAGGTAAGTCTGTACTGCTTTTACGAATGAAATTTTGATTAATATATTCAATTTTTGTTATTGTACGTATTCGATTAATACATAAGTAATGGGAATAGTGGATTTTAAGTAAACGTTAAGACGTTAACGTATAGCAACAAGACTCTTCTAATAATCAGCTGCTAATAATTATCTCACTGTAGAATAAAATTAATTAATTAGCAGTTATAGTATTAGAGTGCCCTTTGTCAAATGCATCAAAGAATGATATGGTTCAAATGCATCAAACTTCAGTTATTAACATAATTTTCAAAATGCCCTTCGTATGTCATAATCTTCGAAAACTAATAGTGAGTCCTGGTAGGTCATTCATTTAGTCTTCAAAAGGTTAATTCGGTGAAAACATTGGTCCACTATCTGTCTAGTTGGCTTTATATTAAAAATATAACTCTGAGGCTAATCATAGCAACAACGATAACTCATCTTTACGTTATCTATGAAAAAGTCCCATGGTATCGTGAAAGTAATCATGTTCAGTGGGAAGAAACTGTTTCGGGAAAAGGATCATATTTGATCTGTTGATCCAGTGACTGAAATTCTTTCTGGAAGTCTTATGTTTTTTTGGTCTGAATGATTTAATCATGAAGATTTTGTTGTCTTTCTAAACACTGTCATAGGCCCTAACTTCAGATAGAAATTACCCACTACAATCTCTCCACATCTGATGTAGAAAATGGCTAATTATACTGTCATTTTTGAACATTTATTTTAATTTTTATTCCCTGGCCTAATTTCTGATTTCTTAGTTGTTTACCCTTTTTGTTATTGGCCGAAAGATTGGGTCAATTACAATATTTCTGCTGATTTATGAGCTGAGTGTCATGCTTATAAAAGTTCCCTAGTTTTCTTTGTTTTCCCTGTCTAATATTTTCACATTTTCATTGCTGAATTTTTATTTCCGTAATTTTCCGTATTTATTTACATGAAAAAAGGTATTCGTTAGCTTTTAACAGCTAGCTAGTATCCAAGTAAACTCAAGCAAATAGGACAGCCACCTAGTCAAAAGTAATATTTATTGCATTAGTTGCAGTTTATCTTGAAGTGGTTATTTAGTTTGTCCTACTTTTTTGTTGTGTTCTTTGGCTTGAGTAATATTGACTATAATGATAATGGTGAGATTGTGCAATATGACTACTGCCGGAGGCCTTAACAACCTATATGTGATTCCAGTAATGTTTATGTAGGGTGTGATTACCGTTTGCTAATGTGCGCTGATGGTTTTGTCCTTGTTGGTGGTTTTGACAAGCATTTCTTGATGTAGTTTTGTGGCTTATAGAGTCTAAGGAGTTAAAGCAGGAAATTCTTTTACCATATTAATATAATCTGCTTTAAACAATCCTATCTGCTTTTACGTGATCTTCTAATTTCATATTACCAATAAAAGGTTCTAAAGTTATAATAATCAAATTTATTATCAATCGCTAAAATCTATTGGTTTTTTGAATAGTATACTTCAAAAGTGCCCATTGGTTATACTTTCATATCCAGCTCTGTGTTTTATTCAAGTAAACAAATACTCATCAGTAGTGTTGATGATTTTGTAAACTAAATCAGGCAGAGTTATAAAGGACAAAATTTGTCAATAGGATTATATACTATTCACAGCATTTTAAAAAAATCATCCGTTTCATTGTATGATTAAAGTTGATATGTACAAAAAAGAGAATTTTTTTGAGTCTTAGATAAGATCAGCTGATATACTAAAAGAAAATCTTTGTATGACAAATAAACTTTATATCTCATTCAGTGTTCAGTTTGTTCGATCAATGAAAGCTGAACTTTATAAAGAGTATATTATTGATAATGTCAGATATATGGTTTAGACTTTAAGTCATATTTTATTTACTGAAACAGTGGTTGAATATTTGAGAAAATAATCAATTGACTATAATTAATAAATTTCCCCTTAGTGTTTTTCAGATTGATTGTATTTCTCTGATGTTTGTTTGCTAACCTGTCACCATGAGCTACCTCAAGTAACTTAATCAGAAGTTACTTCATGGAGAGAGAAAGCAATTTTATAGCTTGTTAGACAGATCTACTTTCTATGTGATTGTGAAGTGTATGCCAATTATGTCGACGGACATAAGAGATGGAATGCATGCCAGCAGAAGGCTAAGGTGATCAAGTTAAAGAGAATAGAAATGAATTGTGAACTGGAAGAATCATACAGAATGTGAAGGACAAATGATGGAAATTTGCAAAAAATGAAGTACTCAATATAAGGTTCTCATATTTTACGAAGATATTTTGTAAATTTCTACAGAACAATAAGCTGGTTGTCCGCAACTGTATTTTCGTTCATTACAAATGCACAAAATCAATAATCAAACAGGTTAATATACGATAAAGCCTTTATCTTATATTCACTTTCAAGACTAACAAACATTTCACCTTGAAATATACTTTATTTTTCTATGGATTAAAAGTTCTAAGAAAGAAAAAAAGAAAAGAAAAACCATTTGATTTGACAATGAAACTGTAAATAGTTAGAAAACACAATAAAATTTCAACTTTATTTTGAATTATAAAACATTAATACCGTTGGATGCCGGCCGGCTCAATGGTCCAGTGGTTAAGCGCTCGCGCGCGAAACTGATAGTTCCTGGGTTCGAATCTCATGAGGCGGGAACGTGGATGAGCACTGCTGAGGAGTCCCATAATAGGGCGAAACAGCCGTTCAGTGCTTCCAGGTTTTCCATGGTGGTCTAACTTCAATTAACTCATGATCTCAATTATTAAAAAATTATAAAATTTTGTTTTCTGTTGTTTTGGTTACTCGAAATTCTTTTTTTTCAATTTTTTTATTGGTCAATTAAATTTGTCATCTGTTTTCTGACAAATCTATTTTGATAATAAAAGTTTTTTTGTTTTTTACAATTTTCAACAATTAATTATCATATTTTTTTTGGGGGGGGGATAAAAAAAGATAAGGAATAAAAGCAAACAAAATGTTATTGGAAAGAATAGTAAGAGAGTGGAAGCTTTATTATATCTTAAAGTCCTAACACAAATCCTAGAATGTTTCCATTAGAGAACAATCATTATAATAATGATAGAAATAATAATAAGATAATAATGACAACTACATATTGCTTGTTACCAATAAAAGATAGAAAAAATGTTTCAAATGTTGGAAACAAATATATAAATGGTGCCTTATGATTTGTTATATTTCTTGTTTATATGGGTACATATGCTTCTTTTATATTCATTCTTTAATATGACAATCAAGTTTACATTTGTATAATTTGACCATATGCTTGTAATAATGAATGCAAGCTGATGTAAATAATGAATAGTTTAAGAGTTAAATATGAAAGATTTGTATAAATAATTGGTAAAATAAAAACAATCAACCGTTTTTAAGTAGTATACATTACTTAGATTTTAAAATATTTTTTTAGTAAACCGATTTTTTATATAGTTGAATACATGATTCAATGGAAGCTAAACCACCATGGAAAATTTGGAAGCACTCGACGGCCGTTTTGTCTTATTGTGGAACTCCTCAGTGGTGTGCATCCATGATCCCGCATCGTGAGATTCGAACCCGATTTTGGAAAAAAATCACTTGTATTTTATAGATTACATTAAATAAAAGTTTTTGAAGGTATGAAACCACCAATAGTCAGCTGCTGTAAGATAGAACTATTAATTAATACACATGTACATTCACTTCATTGCATCATATTTACTGGTGTTTACTTCCACGAAGAACCATTTATCTCTGGGTCGAATAGATACAACGCTTTGGAGGCGAATTATGTAATAGCAATAAAAGTAAAAGTCAGTAACGCAAGATATATATTTATTACCTGACTGTGATCAAAAACTTCATGGAACCTAACTATATTTTCATTTGGTGATGGGTAGGAATGTTAAAATATTCCCTAGCCATATTAATCATTGTACTGTTAAAACCTTATCAAGTATCTAGAAATTTTCGCTTTTATTTTTAAAACTTCTTAACTGATGGAATTCATTTTAGTATTAGTTGTTTGAATCTTGTCATTGATGTTCATGAATGCAATTGATCAGCGTCATATTGACATATGTACATCGTGTATCTATTGTTTCGATATAGCCTTAATTCACAAGTATTATGAGTAGACATGGATGGTGTCAGTGGTATCAGTGAAATCCATTTTGAGTATTTCTTTCTATTTGGAACTCGTTATCTGGATGTACCTGCATCCCAGAATTCTTGATAATGATATGAGTAGTTGCGTGGAAAGCACCTAAGAGATTTGAATGTGATTTTGTACACTTCTAACCCACTAGATGAATTTAACTTATCTTCTTCAATTTTTCCGCTTTGCCTTCCTCTCTTTTTTCAAGTAAGATGTAACGGAATTTAGTCATAAATCAAATGATAAAATTCATATTTGACTTTGTTTTAAAGTTGACTTTCTACCCTTCCTTTTGATTGTTTTCATAATAGTTCAAGATTCCTTATTTTGTTTGCTTGAATTAAAAAATCTCTGATGACTGATGGATAACATTTGATTATCGATAAGCAGATAGCAGTTCTGTATTGCATACTATTTACGAGAATTATTTTTATATATGAATGACACAATCTGGTAGGAACTCAAACTTTCATCTGGTAACAAACAGTATGTTCTCACCTTAAACCTACCCTGGTGATGTTAGCTTATTATCCAGAGTGATTAGGTTGCAAATTGTTTTCACATTATTTATTACTATTATCCTTGTCTACTCTTACCCCCGCCCCAGCTCCAGTCAAGTTGACCTTTTATTTTTATATATAAATGTTCTTGACAAGTATACGTGTGATCAGATTGTTCGGAATGTATTGAGCTAATATATATCACAGTTCTGATAATCACCGTCATCTTAATACATCATCAAATGAGCTAAATGCTTCAAATAAAAATAAGGATGTAGAATTACTTTTTTCAGTGGATAAAACGCGAAATTTTTGTTGAAAGAGATGACTGATTAAAATTTAACCAAAAAATGGGACTGGATAATAATATTTTTTTATCGAATAATAAATATAAATGTGGCTTTTGACCTATATAGGAAATTTTTTAATATAAAATATTGCTTATGCCTATAGAATTCTATAACATATATTGTGGTGTGTACTACTGATGTCGATACATACAAGTAGTATGTATCATCTGTCAAAAGTAGAATGCCTGGTGGCAGAAGGTTGAGTAAAATCGAAGAGAAGAGACAAAAACAGAGAGTGGTTGCTATAGAAATGAAGGAACTATAAATTCTGAAACAATTGGTGGAGGATTCGCAAATGAAGTATTTACTGTATTGTTCTCAGATTTTACTAAGAGATTCTGTAATACTGTATTCGAGTACATTTGGTTGTCCTCATTTGTGTTCCCGTTCACTACAGTTTCACTTGAAGTACAGTTATTATTTGGTCAACCGACATAAACTAATTATTAAAGCTTTTTAACTATCAGATATCTATAGTATTTTCTCATTGGAAATGTAATCTCATCTTGTAAATATGTGGTTGATAGATGAATTATTATGCAAATAATTGGTATTTGTATTATCGTATCAAACAAATAATAATAAGGAAGCAATCAACTTTTTAATAGACAGCTATCAAAAATCTAGAATATTTAATGAACGAGGTACATAAATACATGTATATAGCAATAAAGTAATGCTAAACTGTTTAAGTTTTCTATAGATCAAAATTGATTATTGTGGATATTGTAGTAATTTTTAATAGTTGAGATCATGAGTCAATTGAAGCTAGACCACCAAGGAAAACCTGGAAGTAATGGATAGCCGTTTCGTTCGATTATGGGACCTCTCAGCATTGCACATCCACGAAGCCGTCCAGTGATTCCAGGTTTTCCATAATAGTCTAGCTTTAATCAACTCATGAATTCAACTTTTCTATATAAATATTGAGTTGATTTTTATTCAACCATCTCGAGAACACAACGAAATTATTTCCCTTTTGATTATTGGCATATGTACACTGAGAAAAAACGAATAAAGCAGTAACTCCTCAGCAGTGCACACCCACGATCCCGCCTCGTGAGATTCGAACACAGTATCTATCAGTCTCGCGCGCGAGCGTTTAACCACTAGACCTCTGAGCCGGCATCCAACGGTGTTAGTGCCTAACTTCAACCAATCCACGAAATTGAGCGACACATCCACCAATGTCTTCAGTGAGTTACTATCTCACAACAGACCTGGTTGAACTTCATTGTTCACTGCTTCTCACTAGAACTCCAGGAAATACCTCATGGAGCCAGTCACTAGTGGATGCGCACTGCTGAGGAGTCCCACAATAGGACGAAACGGCCGTCCAGTGCTTTCAGGCTTTCCATGGTGGTCTAGCTTCAATTGACTGATGATCTCAACTATTAAAAATATTATTATTGAACAGAGTTTTTCTCATAGTATCTTCTTACTTATTTGAATCATAATAAATTTTGAGCTTGATGAAATCGGAAAATGAACAAGTATCAAATGAAATAACAACTGATAGGTCCTGAGTTCAAATCTCGTGAGGCGGGATCGTGGATGCACACTGCTGAGGAGTTCCATACTAGGATGAAACAACCGTCCTGTGCTTCCAGGTTTTTCATAGTGGTCTATCTTAAATCGCCTTATGAATTTATCTCAGTTTATTTTGAATGACATTTTTATCATCTAAATCAGCTTACATTCATAATTGACAACTATAGCAGTACAAATCATTCTAAAAGAGTTGATAATTTGTCTGAAGTTATATCATGGATACCATTTAATCATAGTCTGTAAATATTTCATGCCTCGATATTGGTTAAATATAAAATTCATCTCAAAAACTAAATTACATTACAATTAAAGTATAAATAGCTACCGTTTTTTCAAATCTTCTACTTTGATCTTTTGCTTTTTAACTTAATTTCATAAATACTTACTTACGCCTGTTACCCCTCGTCGAGGAGCATAGGCCGCACACCACTTTTCTCTATCCAATCCTGTCCTGGGCAACCCTTCCCAGTTCTTTCCAGTTAACATTCATCCTTTTCATATCTTTTTCTATTTCTCGGCATGATGTGTTTTCTGGCCTTCCTCTTTTCCGTTTGCCTTCCGGATTCCAAGTTAGGGCTTGCCTCGTGATTTAACTTCATATATATTCAACATTATATGTTAGCCTGATAATAATTTATAATGTTATCCTATTGATTAGTTATCAAGTTAGCAATTCCTAAACTATTAATTATATGTATCTGTTTATGAATCTACCAGAGAGAATATGATTGTTCTGTATGAAGACTTGTTAATTAAGACAAATTAAATAACATAGAAATCTTTTATAATCAAAGATGGTTGGTGGCTAGCGGTGGAATTCAGGACGTGAGTTTTGTCCTATTTGGGAATACCAAATGAATAGAAATCTTTTTTTTATGTGTTAGATGGAGTATCGAATTCATATTTAAGCTATAGGAATTAATATTCTGTAAAAAAGTATTCGACTACCCTATCCTGGTTGCTTGTTTCAAATCGATTGTTTAGAGATTATATTTATTTTTTTAAAAAGTTACATACTGAAAAAAGAACAATTTTAAATCAGAGAGGCTAATTGATTAGCTGTATGATGGGACATTTATATTGATGAATCATTGACTGAAGGGCTCAGTCGTAGTCAAAGACTATGGAGCTGAATGACGTGAGTTTTAGTCTACCGGATAGCATAATTTCTTTTAAGATTGCACGTATGCATCACTAACGAGTAGCATCTAGCATGTAATGCTGGTTTAGGGTTCCTTGAATACTGTTTACAACTACCTAACATAGGAACTTACATTCTTGATTGTTGATACTGTCTGGAAGTTAGTTTCTATCTCAGACTGGTATCAACTCGAAAGCTGTGGTAAACTAAGGTATATTGAACATGTGTCCATTCTTAGTTTGTGACTTTTCAACAGTACTAGCTTGAGATCATATTAGGTATCAAAAATCAAGTTTTAAGGTGAACCATGACTTTTAAATCACTAAATAGGTTTATAGTTTGTTAGATTGTGCTACAACCATCCAATATCTCCGAGAATATTTGTTTTTTTCTTGGCTTAATCAATAATGAGTACAGGATTATTACTAAGATGAGGTTTGTGGTAAGCTGTTTAGTCTTAGGATTTTAACCATTCATACCAGATCTATAAGACAGATTGAAAACCACTTACAAACAATTTGATGACAATAATGGTATGTTATCAGATTGAGAACAAATGCGAATATTAAATATTTAAATACGTTTCGTATTTTCGCCATACCAATTATCCTTTCTGTGAACACTTCTACATGATCAGCACATGTTTTTTCCTAAATAATGTAAAATAAATATGATTTCAGAAATGACAAACTGGTAGTCTATTAACTTGTGTTTTTAGAACCATTGCGATTGAAGGTTTTCTGCTATTTTTATCATAGTAAGACGGAAATCCATTAATTAGGATAATGGCTACAAGTAAAATCAATAACCCGTTCCGTACTACTCGGTATTTTGTCAGTTTTATGTATATGAGAAATAGTGTGGATATTTTTGAAATTTAAACCTTGTATCCTGATTCCCATTTCTATCCACCGTCAAAAATGATAACTATCTTTTAAACCGCCATTATTATCGACCTTATATAGTAACTCAGACTGATCGCTTGAGTCCTGAATTTCAACCATACAACTAACCACAAAGGATTCACTCTGTTTATTGGAAAATATTATCTGAGATGTGTAGTTATGTAAAAAATGCTTTTCATACCCTATTACTCCAGCAATATTTTGAAATAATCATCAATGAAACACAGGAGTAGGATTCTCACGGCTGTTCCGCCAAGCTACATATAATTTATTGTTAAACGGTTGTTGTAAGGTTTTCGCAATAAATATTCTATCTATATAATTAAATGGTGCTTCCTATAGTTTGTTTCAATAAGTCAGCGTTGAAAATGATAAGTTTACAACATTCGTGTACATTACGCGACATGAATATAATAGAAATAGTATAGCTTTTGTAATGAGATCACTAAACTAAATCACTCAATAATTCGGTACATTTGTGCTTGATATCCAGTGACTGAAGGAAAGAGATTGCATTAGAAATACTAGTCTATCATTAAGCAGCAATTGTGACTTGACTTCAGATTCTTTTCCTCAGATATTTAGCACAGGACTATTAGTTAAATTTTTACTGATACTTCCTTTTTTAATCGACCAATGTTAATTATTAGTAGACATAAAAAAACGGCCTTTACAAATTTTTAGTAAATGATCTAAAGTAGGGTAAACATACTGGGAAACTTAAATTGATCGAAGCCATTCAGAGGTAGAGTGCTAAGAATCAAACATGTGATCTTGTATTCAAGGTTGTCTGTCTGTAACATTTGGATTATGTAACTATTAGTTAATAAATCATTTAAATAATTAGTGGTTAGTATTCAATCATAACTTGACTAGTTATCAATGTAGAGTAATTTATAAACAACTTTTTTTATTTGTCTTCGATGACCAAATTTCAATGCCAATAAATTTTTGTATGTTTGTTATACATTTTACTCACTTTAAGTGGTATATATCTATGTATGTAATTATAAACAAAGATGTACAATGGCTAGCGGTGGAATGCAGAACGCGCGTTTCGTCCTATTTGGGACTCGTCAACTGGATGTACCTGCATCTCATAGTTGATGTTCACTCTGGGACTCGAACCCAGTACCTCTCGCTTCAAACGCAAATAGGACGAAACGCGCGTCAAACTGGATTCCACTGCTAGCCACTATCCATCTTTGCTTACAATGCTTGTGACATCAGGCTATATCGAGGCAATACGCATAGTATGCACATATGCCAAAAAGAGACTGACCAGTTGCAGTCCTAAACATCAATGGGAAGATTCAAACAAACAATACTAAGTGAATTTATGTATGTAATTGTTAATAATAAAATGTATGATCTTTGTTAAAAAGGAAGTTTGTAAACAATTGAACAAACTACACAGTCATACCGGATGATGACTGCGAATTTTTTAAAAAAACATGTGGATCATGAAGGTCTGGACTAGGAGCCTTTGAGTAACTAGTTTTCTACGCACTGAGGTAAAAAAAACGTAACTTATAACTAGATTTCAGTTTTTATTTAATTCATTTAGTATCAAGTTATTCGTTTCGCATGAACCAGCTGTCGATTTAAGTTAATTTAATTAAATTGATATCTTCAGTAATTTATCTTATGGAGAATCTAACAGTGATATCGAACTATGAACTATTGGTTAGTAGTAAGTACCGGACAGTTATTTCTTTCTAGAACTACTTTGTGAAGCATCAGTGTTGAAGTCATTTTATGATGGAAATTACTTGCTAAATCGTAAAAATAACTAAGCAAATATTAATTATATGATTCTGAAGAGCTTTGGTTAGCAAGCTAATATATAATAAGAAATATGAGAAGTGAACATTTATAAATGGAACCATACGTATTTGGCTCATTAATATTCTGCCCATCACAATTAGTCTCATTTCTATCTGATTGAAATGAATATTTATAGAAGAGTTACAGTACACAGTGATTACGTTTTAAAATCTCTATCCTGAAGAGCTAGTCTTGTAAGTGTTCTTGTAAAAAACGTTGCCATGCAGATCAATAGCGGCTAAAAACTAAAAAATGACCAATGTAAATAACTACAGATTATCGGTTCAGTGTTGCCATAATTGGCTTATATTTATCTCATTACAACTGCTAGGTCATTTACCTAGCTATCTAGTGAAAATAAAACGCTTAAATACTTTCATGTTAAATACTTCAAATAAAATTTTTGTACAGTCTTTCTCGTTAGGATTCGTGCGATGATTTTAACCAATAGTAGATCTTAGGTTAGATGACAAAAATGTCACTGAAAGTGGCGAAAATTCACCTTTTTTTTATCTTTTTTTGCAGATTTGAAGTCCCGATATTATTTTGTAATTTTTTCTTATCAGAAGGGGGTTTCGTGGAGGTTTTAGTAATTTTATATAGTTGAGATCATAAGTCAATTGAAGCTAGATCACCATGGAAAGCCTGGAAACACTGGACGGCCGTTTTGTCCTATTATGGGACTCCTCAGCAGTTCGCATCCACGATTCCGCCTCGAGAGATTCGAATCCAGGACCTACCAGTCTCGCGCCATAGCACTTAACCGATAGACCACTGAGGCGGCATTCAACAGTGTTAATGTTATGTTATTTTCATTATTTAAAGAAATGTTTTCGATTCTATTCAGGATAGTTGTTGAAAAAAGAGTACAAGATACGGATATCGTCCTTTTTGAGACTAATCAGCTGAATTGATCTACCTTTCAGTGTCGATGTTCACATTAGTATTTGAATCCTGTAGCACAGATACAGAATGATGACAAAGACTAAGTGCACCGTCAACTTGCAGCTATAAACACTTTTTCAACATCCATTCAAGAAGGTTATATCCCAATGAACATTAGTCGAATTTTAAGTACCAGTGATAAACGAATATAGGTATTTAAACATTCTCCATGTTTAATTTTTTTACCATCGACTATGTTAGTTATCTCAACTTCATTAATGAATTTGTTAATTTTCTCTATTTATAGTTATGTAAAGTGTAGAAACTTAAATGAATAAGAACTTTCGTCTAAATTATACCGAATAGTTTTACAGTATTTGAGCGCTGAGTTGATGTAAGACATTAAATAAGAATCATATACATGTAAAATCTCAGCGAATGAATTTGAAGTAAATCCAACGTTTCGCCTGGCAATATGGTTCAAGCTTTTTCAAGGAATTATAACTTAAGATGATAAATATTTATGTTAGATTCAGAGTTATTTATGTTTTAATAACTTACTATGTGGTTCAAATCTTTTAGCAAAATTACAATTTTTTTTATTAACTCTCAATTTCTTGGAAAAATTAAACATTTTAATAAATTCACTTCACTCCATTGCACAAACAAGTGGCTATCACGACTCAGTAGCTAAGTGAATAACGTGATGACGTTTCAAGCGAACGGTACTGGGTTCGAGTCCCAGAGTGAATATCAACTTTGAGATGCAGTTATATTCAGCTGACGAGTCCCAAATAGAACGAAATACCCATTCTATCTTTGCTTATATTAAACATTTTATTGTTTTAATTCACTTAGTATTGTTTATTTGAATCTTCCCATTGATGTTTAGGACTGCAACTGGTCAGTCTCTAATTGGCACATGCAAGTGGCTATCACCACTCAGTAGCTGAGTGGATAACCCGATGGTGTTTGAAGCGAACGGTACTGGGTTCGAGTCCCAGAGTGAACATCAACTCTGAGATGCAGGTACATCCAGCTGACGAGTCCCAAATAGGACGAAACGCGCGTTCTGCATTCCACTGCTAGCTACTATCCATCTTTGCTTACCATTTTATTGTCTTGTTTTTTTTCATATAGTTACTATTCATTATTCTTTTTTTATAATCTTTTCTCAATTTCTTTATTTTTATTTTCTAGGTTATGGTCATAGTACACCAAAAACATTTGGTGGTAAAATATTTTGTATGTGTTATGCATTACCTGGTATACCATTATGTCTTATTATGTTTCAAAGTATTGGTGAACGTATGAATACAATTATAACTTATTTATTAAATAAATCTAATTCTTTATGTAAAATAAATAAACTTATATCTCAAACACATTTAATGATTGTTAGCTTTACCATTGGTTCCATTGTATTAACTATTGGTGCTATAGTATTTTCACGTTATGAAGATTGGGATTATTTAGATTCATTTTATTATTGTTTTATTACATTAACTACAATTGGTTTTGGTGATTTTGTTGCATTACAACGTAATAATTCATTAGCTAAACGACCGGATTATGTTGCATTTAGTTTAATATTTATATTATTTGGTTTAACTGTAGTTAGTTCTGTAATGAATTTATTAGTATTAAGATTTTTAACAATGAATACGGAAGATGAAAAACGTGATCAATTAGAAGCAGCTGTATATGCAGAAGAATTAAAACGTTTACGTGGTGATGTAATATGTGCTAATAAACATAATGGAATACATAAATCATTTATAATGAAACAGTTACCAAGAGAACAACAAGAAGAAGAAGAAGAATATAATAGTAAACAATTAAATAATCATAATTATTCGACTTGTCAACAAAATATCGATTATAATCTTATGAATTGTAATCATCATATGATGTCATTAAGCAATTCAAATTGTTTAATCAAACCGGAACCATCATCACCAACAACAACAACAACAGTGACAACAACCATGGCATCAACAACAGTCAATAATTGTTTACTTATTAATCCTCATACTAATACTTATCATATTGATTCGAAACATGAACATTTAACTAAATTGAAATTATGTTTAATTTGTTTAAAAAAATTTCATCCATTATCACAATCATTAGCATCATTATCATCGGATATATTAAATTCATCATCATTAACTATAATAAATGATAATTCACATGAAAATATATTAAATAAACCGAATTCTATAGCTAAGACTACTGTTACTACAACTATAACTACTACAACCTATATTAATGATAATAATACTAATAATGGCAACAATAGTAATAATCCCTTTTTAATAAACTGTGTAACTGGTTGTTACAATGAACAGTCAACTGTACATCATCCACTTTTAATCGATAATGAAGTCTCTCAACAAATTTCTTCAAGTTTACATAAAAATAATTGTTCAAGTGAACTACTGAATCCATCAAATTCTCTTCAATATGATTCATCATGTAGAAATCGTTACATTTATTCAGATTATATAAGTTCATATCGTTATAATCCATATTATTCTTTTCAAGATTCTAAATATTCACCGTTTATAATACAACAATGTTCAATTGATGATTGTGACTGTACAAATGAAGAATTACGAAATCATCAGTATTTCATTTCTACTAAAGAATATTTAGTGAATAATCGGCAACCAGAAATTATAGAAGGAAATGAAATAATCGACAGTGATAATCTGTCTGAAAATAAGAGTAGTTCGTTTAATGATATCGATTTAATGCAATCTTATTTACATCCGATGTCTACTTTAAAACCGCATACTTATGAGTGTACTTCACTGGATCATTTTAGTTTACCTGGTAGGTATAATAATACTAATGAGGTAATGTCTACTTCAGTACATTCCTCTTTAGTTGCTCATGGTTTAAAATCTCATAAGCATAACTTTAATAATCAATACATTCTACCTCCAAGACAGTCTTTAAGCAGTCAACCACCATTATCATCAGGAGATCAGATGATATATCCATTGTTATCTTTATCAACGCATCATCAAATGGATCTACTCAAATCTAATCAGCCATTGATAAACCCGTTTCCATTACAATTTGTAAATCCACGATCAAATGAAAATGAGATCGGTTTAAACTCAATTCCATATTTTCAATGCAGGCGGTATCCTAGAATTCATCAAGAACAACAGATGAAAACGAATGAGATGGATAATTATGGTGAAGAAAGCGTTGATTTTGACAAAGAATATATGAACAAACGTCATAACCCATATTATTGTCATGATGATATATTACTAACAAATGATGTAAGTAGCGTAGATGATGAGATAAAATTTTCTAGCAATTCATCAATCTTTGAAGTCTGTCAGCATGTGTCTACAAAGAGATCTGCTTCTGTCTGAAGAAAAGCAGAACAATTCAATCAAATCAATATGTAATCACATTATTTTCATGTAAAAATTTAGACTATTAACATTATGAAATACGGATATGTTAATTAGATATCTTTTTATGATTTTATGTAATTTTTACTTTTTAAAATAAACTATTAACCTTTCAGGTTAGACAATATATATATCATCCTCAGAATAGACTTTATCATGATCAATTTCTATTGACGACTTGGGTTATATATATCAACTATACTGTGTAATATACATTAACATTATATTGTAGTTTGGACATTAAGTTAATTAATAGCTAATTATTAACATGAATGTAATTTTGTTTGATAGTGTTATTTATTGAAGATTTTTCTATTACCAATTAATGCGGTCACAGAAAAATGTGTTTTTTTATTATCCATTGACGACTGAATTCACTTTTAGTATACTTGACGAAGTTTAAGTAATCAAAATGAACTCTTACACAATTCATGAGTTTAAGAGGATATACGGGCTTCTTCAAAAATGATAGAATATGATCGTAACTGCAAGTTCCTAATTGTTTATGATGTGTGGACGAGAATGATAATGGTTGGTTGTTTTGTTGAGTCAGACATGTAGATAGTTCGACAGGTGGGAATCTAGTGTAGATATTCGTCTAAGGTAAATTAACGTCCCATATACGTGTAAAAGGTGAAAGGACTGTTATAACAAGAAAACCTAGCGTTATATTACGTATCCTACCTTTATAACAGTTTACAAGTAAAGCACACATTAAACATTAATACAACCTCAGCCGTAATAATTCAAGTAATTTAAAAGGGATGGATTTAGTTAAAACTAATCTTCTTTAAATTACATAGTAAACATTTGTTAAAACAAAATTATAAATTTACGTCAGCAGTTGGCAAATTATTGTTCTCAAGTCGTATTCACTCTAGTTTTTTTAAAATTTATTCTTTGTCTACATAAGTTATAAGCGAATTATGGCTAACGTAAGCAGCCAAGAACATTTATGAATCAAGTAAATTTTCTTGGCACGATGTTCTGTCTATAAATAGCTTTCATTACCATTGTAAGCAAAGATGGATGGTTGCTAGAAGTGCATGCAATACAGCACTCCACTGTATCATCAGGAAACTTTTGCTTCTTTTTTCTTAAGTGGATAGCATGTCTATTTAATGAACAGTGTTATAAAAGGCTATTTTCTGGTGCCATGACGAAATTATCGATAATTTATCTACCCCTCGCGAGAATATAATGAAAACAGAGATCCTGGAAGAGCAAAACAATGATGACTAAGATATGTCGATCAAGTTTTACTACTGAACGTGTTAAATACTATTTAAATAAGTTTCTGTGTCTGGGACAGTGTAATGTAAAGGTGACTACAGGTAAATG
>NC_031502.1:50510341-50535320 GCF_000237925.1 Schistosoma mansoni
ATGGCGTTTGAAGCGAAAGGTACTGGGTTCGAATCCCAAAGTGAACATCAACTCTGAGATTCAGGTACATCCAGCTGACGAGTCCCAAATAGGACGAAGCGCGCGTCAAACTGGATTCCACTGCTAGCCACTATCCATCTTTGCTTACAATGCTTGTGATTTAAGGCTATATCGAGGCAATACGCACAGTATTCACATATGCCAGTAAGAGACTGACTAGTTGCAGTTCAAGAACATCAATGGGAAGATCCAAACAAACAGTACTAAGTGAATTTCATAACCATTATTTAAAATATCATCAGAAATAAGTTGAAAGAAGCAATGATTGTTAGCTTTCGGAATTTCTAGAATTTTGGCAGCATTCATGTTTATCAGTAGTCAATAAACATATGGACGTAGACTCAAACTACCCATTAATATAGATATGTTAGTAAGTATTAGTTGAAAAATCAATTACATTAAGATCTTTTAAGTTAACCGCTTTCAAAAGTGTTGACATAAACTGAGGACAAGTTTTAAACTGAGGGTATAGGTTGCAAGCTTATTTTGATTGAAAATGACTACTTTTTCTTTCAATACAAAGATATATTTATTTGTTTATTTATGACTATGCAAGTTTATAATAGTTCTATCACAAGAGCCTTAGAGGCTCTAAGCTCAAGTTTAGAAATTTATTCAGTGATACATAAATTTATTTAGTTGTAAACAGTGTTAAGTGATTTATTCCTTGATACTAATCGAATGCTACTGATCGATTTGCAATAGAACCACAAGATCAAGTGACTCATTATTGTGACACACTTCATTTGATATCGTCGTAAGCGAGCAACAGAAAGCTGTGGATCTAGGTTAGATTATAATTTACATAATTCAGCAAGGCATATCTATGATTTTCAATGAAATGATGCTTTCGCGTGATTTGAAAGCATATCATCCAGTGTTACAACCACAGCGGTATACCCAGGTTTAAAATATCCTAAAATAGAAATGTGATGTTCGTATTGATTGTTTATTGAATAGTAGTTAATGCCATGTTTGTTCATTACTTTGTTCAGATCGAATTCTCTTAATCAACCTGTATGCATATTTTTTTAAAAGATCCATGATAGTACTTTTTAACAGTATATCCTATTTAGTTAACAAAAGTTATTGAAAAAGCATTGATTTGAAACCAAATAGTTACATTCATTTTTACAAAATTTAACTAAACGTCGAGGGAAGTAATGAAGAATTAGAAAAACACAACAAATAAACCTTTCATTCGACTTGTATCCCTATATATCTATAAACATCTTTCATAAATTTGTTCAGAAACAAAACACATGCTTTGAATTGAATATTATTATTCATCTAAGATCTGTAGTCTTGTTTCATTTTTACCTTATATGTTCTTTTCTTAAATTTAACTGTACAGTTTCATCTAAATAAAAGCAATTTGATGATTGTTTGTCATAACTAGGGTTATAAGAAGTAGTCTGAAGTGTCTGTCCTCCAGATCAGAGGACTCATTACCCTCAAAATATATGAGAATTATTTCACCATAGGAGCTCAAACATTAATACAACTTAGTCCTGATAAATGAAGCCTGCTAGAATATCTGGGCTACCAGTTCCTGCCACCTGAATATTTCAACAAGTTATTTGTTTTCTTGTTTGTTTTAACAAATCATTAAAACTATTAATCTCATAACTTATTTAATTGCGTTTGTGAAAAGTTTACGATATTTCCTCTGTACAAGTTACAAAAGGGCTCCAATCAGAGATATCGTGATTACTGGCAATATACATCGAAAAGAATGTACATTATTCAAATGTCGATTGACTGGACAGCTAACTTCTAGCTGGCAATCACTCAATATTTATCGTCAGGATCAATCAAGTAATAAGAAAAGGAAACTTGTTGAAATACTTTGTGCTTTCTATATTATACCAAAAATATAATATTGCATATAGACACTACTACTACTACTACTACTAATAATAATAATAATAATAATAATGCTTATCCGTTATTTATTACATAACATAATATACTAGAATATATAATCTTTTTAACCGATTCATTACAGTTTCATAATTATATTTCATTACATTAATTTCATAACAAGTAATCATACTTGATTATTATTATTATTTATTCAGCCGGATTTAATTTTCAAAATTAAAATAATAATCAAAATTTTAAATATAAATTTACTTTTCATAAGTGTTATATCTTGAACTTAGATACTTAGTATGTCGCATGATAATTGAGCACTAGAACACTAGAACCATCCCAAGTCCCAAAATCAGAAGACAAGTAGGATGAATGTTATTCCAAACAGTGTCAATTATGGTACAAAACGGTCAGGTATTTATAGTTTTTACTAGAAACGAAATCATCATTATAGTTATCCAATCCACACACAGGGGGTTATTTGCATTGTTCAATAGGGAATCTACACGTAGTGATGCTAGAATATCCTTCCAAAAGCTGATTGGATGGAATATGTTCGGCCCCTTCTGGGCTTCTTAGAGCTTCCTCAACTTCACCTGTGGACCGCCCTCACAATAAGAAACAACTTTTGGTTTTTGTCTAAAATTAAATGGATAAAAATTTTCATTTAATTTTTGTTAAATATTTTTTAGAAACATAATTTTTATTTATTAAACTATTGATAAATGAGATGCAGGTACATTCAGCTGACGAGTCCCGAATAGGACGAAACGCGTGTACTGGATTCCACTGCTAACCACTGTTTATCTTTGCTTATACCGCTTGTGAATTAGGGCTATATCGAGGCAATACGCACAGTATGCACATATGCCAATTAGAGACTGACCAGTTGCAGTCCTAAACATCAATGTGAAGATTCAAATAAACAATACTAAGTGAATATTAATAAATTAATTACAAATGAATATTGAAATTTTAAAAGTAGATTTTTATAATGAATCAATATTTTAGTAAACTATAACTATATTGAACATATGGATTCTGAATAAGTAGTTTAGTGGTATTTTATTGGTCATAGGTTCTGAAAACATTTAGGTAGTCGATTATTTTGACGCCAATTAGGTCGTACGATGATGTTGTCGATGGGCTTAGCACTCCAGTAGCCCTCGAATATCTGACTTCATGTAGATTGTACGAATGATTGTTATCGAAATATACAGGTCACTAATCCTTGTATATTATCATCGACTTGAATCGCGTTAGTGAATAACGTAATTAAATAGTTCAAACGCGGGAGTGAATTCCAAATATGTGTATTTCATACAGTCGTTGATCCAAACAAGTGGTCAAGGAAACGAAGCGAAATGATACGTGGTGGAGAAGGCATATGAACTAACTCAGTTTAATCAGGCGTTAATCGATGTTTATAGTTAGACTACAATAAGTTACAGACATGTGATAAATAGGATAAGAAGTGCACACACATACGCTCAGATAAAAGAAGTCAGAGCTGAGAAGTGAATAATGAACAAGGTCAAAACGTGACTAAAGAAGGATGAATAAATTGGCTTGTCAGATAGCTAGAATAAACTATGTGTGCTTAACATAGAAACTGACACTACAACCTATCGGTTTAATACTCTGTGGTGTCGTGAATAGGTACTATAGGGTATCATTAAATTAGGATGTGACAACTTTCTAGTGCTTCTTGACTTTTATAAGTTCCACAACTGTTGTCAGTCTGTGTAAGAAACCAAGTACAAAAATGTATAAATCTCACACAAAACGAAATTTCAGGTAAATAAGAATACCATAATTCTTTATTGTTTGTTGGAGATAAACTACTTATATTTAATTAATTCATTTTAATTTAATGTTTGCAAATGCTCAGCCATTTCATGTAACCTTACAGGTTCATAACCACTGGGATGGATTGCTCAGGATAGGGTTTGATGGAGAGTGCTGGTGGGCGGCCTGTGCTCCTCTGTGAAGGGTAACAGGCATATGTAAGTAATTGGTAAGTAAAAAAGGTTCTAGAACATCGAGAATGTTGAAAAAAGATCGTACAATTAAAAATTAACTAAGTACTTAGTAAAAAAGCTAAGATTAATAGTAACTACGAATATATGAGGTGAGGTAAATCGGTTAAACATAAACTATGAATTTGAAAGATTTGCAAATGATCCAATCAAAAATGATTGAAAGAAATGGTGAAATAAACTAAAAATAATGATACCATAGTAAGGAAAGATATAAAACAATTTCTTTTTGAACATACAAATTCGATTTATGAAAATTCATTACTATAGTTCTATCAAATTTTATATGACCCTAGTTCGAATGCGTACTATGAGAAATGACTAATATAAGTGAACAAAGTAATGAATAAGGCTATTTGACATTGGAAGGAATAACTTCCAGTCATAGTGAGACAATCAATAATGTGAAATTCATGCACATTAAGTTATCAACCTCCAAATTTCTTGTGTCACTGTAAAAGTGTAATTTGTCAAAAAATCAAATAGTTCACGTTATATAGTTGTTTTGGATACATACATATTCAATGTACAAAGTCAGTCTTACTTCAAACAACTTGTTGATTTGATCGTGAGACCAGAGTTCTTTCGTAAAATGTGAAAGCCATACATTGAATACTTCATTTGTAAGTCCACCCTCATATTTCCACTCTCATATTTCATCATCATTGCTATTACAATAACTCTCTGTTAACATTCCCGTTCTTTTCGATTCGATTTTCTCAACTTTCTGCTACCCGGCATTCCATTTCTGATTGATGTTACATACTACGGATATCGACAGACATAAAAAGCATACAAAGCACTACTACTACTACATGTAAATCCTCAAGTTATAAACTCAACGTAAAGATCTTTTAATTTTATGGTTGAAATCATGAATCAATTGAAGCTAGATCACCATGGAAAACCTGGAAGCACTGGACAGCCGTTTCGTTCTATCGTGGGACTCCTCAGTAGTGAGCATCCACAATCCGACCTCGTGAGGTTCGAACCCAGGACCTATCAGAATCGTGCGCCAGCACTTAACCTTTAGATCATTGAACCGGCAGACATCCAATGATGTTAATGTCCAGCTTCAAACAATCCACGAAATTGAGCAACCATTCACCATTGTCTTCAATGAGTAACTACCTCACAATAGACCTGACTGAACTCCACTGGTCACTGCTTTTCAATAAAACTCCAGGAAATATCTCTTGAAGCCAGTCACTAGTGAGCATATGTTAATTATTATCAGAAGGGGGTTTCGTGTGGAGATTTTAGTAATTTTATATAGTTAAGATCATAAGTCAAAAGTAAATTTCAGAGATATAATTATTTAAAAACTCAACAGTAAATTACTTCATTTATTTATTCATTTTGAAAGTTTACTTAAAAAAAATTAAAAAAAAAAAGAGAAAATTTTTTCTCTCAAATTGATAAATACACTAAACAGAAATCCTTCTAAATTATTAAAACATACTTTGCGCATTTCCGTTGTTCACACTACAACAACAAAAACAAAAAAGAAAAGAAAAGAAAAAAAGAAAACTACTAATCTTCTATCATTTTCTCTCTTTTTTTCTTTTTCTTCTTCTTCTTTAAGTAAGTATCAACTAAATAAAGAAAAAGAAAAAAATTGGTGAATATTTTAAAAGTTTTTCTTTATTCCCCAATGATCAAAATTGCTTAACTAATCCAGATAATAATAACTTTAATCTTTAATATATATATCTTCTATAAACTCTAATTGTTGGACAACATTAGACAACTGAAAACAACAAAACAAAAAAGAAATAAAAACTCATTTTCAGATACAAACATTTTCTTTCTTAGTTAAGTAATGTATGAAGGTCAGTGTTGTTGATATCCATTGAAAGACTATTACTAAACAAGATAGAATGGATAAGGGGATTCATTATATTCATAGTTGAAATCATGAGTCAATTGAAGCTAGACAACCATGGAAAACTTGGAAGCACTGGGCGGCCGTTTCGTCCTATTATGGGACTCCTCAGCAGCCTGTATCCACAATCTCGCACTCGCGAGATTCGAACCCAGGGCCTACCAGTCTCGCGCCAGAGCACTTAACCGATAGACCACTGAGCCGGCATCCAATGGTGTAAATGTCTTACTTCAACCAATCCACGACTATAGTTTGGAAGTTTTTAGCCGTATGATTTCATAAATTCAAATGCGGTCAACAAAAAGGCCTTTATTCTTCTCAACAGAACTTGCATACAATTATTTGAATGTTACGAACAAATCTGGATAAATTCATGTCGATATTTTATTATCTTAAATTATTTTATTCCCTTGTAAAGAACTTTGCACTGCTTATCAATTGCTACATTTGTTATGGTATTTTGAGTTATTAATTTAACAGATAATCTTCCTTTTAATTAGTTCGAAACTTGTCAATAATAACTCATCTAAATTCACATGGTTTATGTTTGATGTTCATCAAGAGTATTTTACTGATAATAGGACTGTTTAGAGTGATTTTCGAACTAATTTTACGTTTTACAAGTAGCTGGCAATCCACACAGGATACACACATGCCAATAAGAGACTGATCAATTGCAGTCCTAAACATCAATGGGAAGATTGAAGCAAACAATACCAAACGGATTTAAACTTCACCCCATTGTACAAGCAGGTGGCTGTCAGAATTCAGTAGCTAAGCGGATAACTTGATGGCGTTTGAATCGAACAGTACTGGTTTCAAGTCCCGGAGTGAACATCAACTCTGAGATGCAGGTACATCCTGATAACGAATCTAAAATTGGACAAAATACCCGTTCTGGATTCCAGTACTCGCCACCATCCATCTTAGCTTATAATGCTTGTGACTTAAGGTAATATCAAGGCAATATGTAGAGTATGAACATATACCCACAAGAAACTGGTTAATTACAGTCCTAAAAATCAACGAGAAGAGTCAAATAATCAATAGAAAAATGAATTGATCTTCCATTTGTTAGTAATCATTACAATGATGTCTTGTTGATTTTGTAAAAGAAAACATCATGTTTCTTACAATATTCGTACTCATATTAGTTTAAATAGAGGCAGAACAAATATTGATGCAGAATAATATGAATTCATTATATTTCGTGGTTTCTCATTAGCTGCTTACAACCAAATATGTACTAGAATTTTAGCATTGTGGTAATAAATAGTGTGGAGGTATTAGGATTAGAATGAAGGAAGCATAAAGGGTAGGTGGTGTAATAGTTGAGTGGAGTCCAAAGACAGATAAGATAAAATGTGTGATAATTTTAGAGGTATTGAAGGAGTTATGGAATTAAAAACAAGTAGGATGGGTTACGTAATAATTGATTAGAATTTGGAGAGTTAGCGGAAATGTGTGAGTGAAAGGGTGATTTAAGAATTGGGTAATGGAATAGGAATATAATAAAAACTAAATATTGACCAAAATAAAACTAATATCTAAAAAACTAAAACAAAAAAGAAAACAAAAAAATGGATTACCAGGGTAGTAATAAGTTTATCACTGTCTCTTTTTTGAATACATAGATCTGGTTTAGATTTTTTCTATTACGATCGCTTCAGCGAACCGGACTTCTTTGTCTGCCAATACTTTTGAAAGCATGAGAAATACCAATGGTGTGCCCGGTGTCAAGTAAATGCCAAGCTATTGCACTGTTGAGAGCCCTGGATCCTCGCAGCATCAGTTTCTTTGGAACATGCTCAGAAATGCGAACATCAATATTTGTTCTGGTTTTATTGAAATTCATATTAGTTTGTTAGTCTTTTATTAAAAATAATAACTAATAAAGTTAAGATCATGAGTCAATTGAAGCTAGACCACCATGGAAAACTTGGAAGCACTGGATGGCCGTTTCATCCGATTGTGGGACTCCTCAGCAGTGCGCATACACGATCCTGCCACAAAATCCCCTTCTGATAATAACTAATAGCCATTTCACAAGTCACACCCAATATATTATTGTTAGACATTGTTAACTAAAAATATAAAATCAAACCTTATATTTTTTGTTTTTATTATCTAATTTACATAAAATCATAATTAAGTAATATACACTATAGATGATCATCGAATATAATTAATTATAACATGCAATCGTTTTTTACCCTTTATCCTTTATAAACAATGAAATGAGGGATATCTGCTTTCTATCTTTCTCTTTTTTTGTTTCTTTTTTTTCAACAGGTAAGTATTGTTTAAAGTAACAACTCTATTTCGACTGGGATATATCTAATTCTGATTTTTATAATTCAATAATATTTGAAATATGAACAATTGGATAGGATTAGATGATCTTTGTCCCTTGAAATCAACCATTAGTTCAAATGATTATATATTGTAGACTATCAATGTTGATGATCTATATCGAATGATTGGAGGTCTATTCAAGTTAGATGGGAACGGTGTGACGAATCAGTTAACTTCGAGGTTACACCTTGAGGTCTGTATCTAACGTGGATTAACCCTTCGATGTTTTAAAGTACCATGACTGATTTGAAGACTGTATAACACAAAGGGCGTGATTATGTAAATATATTATTAAGAATGAGTACAGAGATGTTAGTTAGACTACCATCGCATAGGCCAGTCCATGGCGTATGATTAACTAATACACGTTTGTTGTCCTTGACTTTGACAGTGATCGATGATGTGTTCGATATTCAGCGGCCCAACTGTCGGATGATTTGGCTAGGGCTCAGTGACATTTCACTGCCCCTGCAATATCAAACGATTATAATGTATTTTGCCTTAATGGATTTTGAAATTGATTTTATTAAGTATCACTGTTTGTTTGTAATGAAATGAAAATATTTTAGCTTTCTTGGGATATTTAATTGTTTTTCAGTCACTTATTAAAGAGGAAGAATGTACAGACTCTGGAGGGATAAATTCTTGATAAACATTGTTTCTTTTGTAGTGATTTATGTCTTATTTGGTCAAACATTTTTATTTATTTATGAACCTACTTTTGAGTACTAGTCGATCTCATGTTTGTCTAGCCTCTGAATCAAGTCGTAGTATGGCTATTTGTTATGATTTGACCTAGGCTGTAGCCAATTGTTATGTCTTGATCAAGGCCGCCGCTAATTTGTTATGACCTTACGAATTAAACAAGGACGTAACTTGCGTGAATCTCCCGCCAATAGAAATACGACTTCTACGAACTTCACACTGTGACAATGACGTTCGATTAGTATGAGTAATCTAGCGTCCTTATTGGCCCTTAATCCGCCTAGCCCGTCCACTTGAGTCCAGAACACCAATAGCAGCCTCGGCAATACGAATCGTTTATTTCAAGTATACTTTGTTTATATATCAGACAGGCAGACCACACCTCCTATAAAATAGAAAATAATATTTGTACAAAACCAAGCCAAATGAGGCTGTAAGCGTGGGAGACAATAATCAATAAACTGAGTATAACTTAGGAACAGTAAATCACATAATAATAATCAATAGGTCAAAATGAAGCTTGTAATGAAATGAATATAGATATAGATAATCTAGTTACTGAATAGTTATACAATAGGAATATACATAGAATAATAGTCCAATAATAGGTCCCGTAAGTTATCCGCACTTACTTCTTCCCTAGTATATAACACTATTGGTCTAAGGGACCCCACAACGCGTGCATTATGAATTGATATTAGATTAGTGGAAAAAATCATCAAGAAACATTGGACCTAGGTTTTTGTGATATGCGATGAAAGTACATCTACAATCTATAGGGACCGATACATCATGACTGAAATCAATATCACCCTACTTTACAGTCTGAGATATTATCACTGAATTTCGGATAGTTCAGTATTAGCTTCTAAGACCGTTGCCCAGGATGAAGCTTGCTCAATATCTACAGGGATTACCAGCTTCTCAGGGCTTCAGGCATGTTTTTTACATGAGTATTATTCGGTGCAGGAAACACCAAACCAACAATCTAACATAAATAGATGTTGATGATAAGTTAGATAATAGGACATAACCTTATTTGCTCTTTTCATTACATCCTGCTATTATGTACTGTTAATCTAATTAAAATTTAGCAATATATACACAGAATTTGTAGTAGGTTTTCTGAAAAGATGCTCTGGTAATAATACGAAGAAAAACACCATAAATGAAAAATATGTCAACTTAAAGTATATTAAGTGCATAAGTAGAGATAGATAGGGGGTAGCAGAGAAATTCAAGATGCGCATCCCATTAGAATGCAAATACATCCAACTAATAAGTGAAAAAGAGGAGTAGTTGTGCCATCTGAATTTCACAACTGACCACTATCCACTATTGCTTAAATACTTACAACTTAATAGGATAGCAAGGGAATGTGCTCCAGATAAACATATGTCAAGAGAGACGAATCAAAATTCAATCCTTGATGTCAATAACAGAAAGATTCAACACATACAAATAAATAACGTTTCATGTAATGAGTTATCGATCAATGAGACGTATTATTTACTATGAGATTTATAAGACTAGACAGAGGTTGACTGAATTTAGAATTGTACACCATTGGATTCTAGCTCAGTGTTCTTGAGATTAAGCATTCCTGAGAAGTCTCATACTGGAATGAAACGGCAATCCAGTACTTGTGAATTTTAATTGTTTACCTAACTTAACTCCGTTCATGATCTCAATAATAACTTAGAAGTTTGGGACAGTTTATTTCACACTATTTTAAAATACAGGTTGAGTAATTTAATTTCCAAATTTGTTCCCCATATCAACTTGTCATTTCATTTTTCTTTTTCTCGTAATTGAGAATAATGTTTCTTAAAATCTAACTTGTTTCGTTTCATTGTCTACTTTTACTTGTAAAAAAACTCATTCCATTTTTTAATTGATTAATAAAGGATAAATTAAGGCTGGAATCAGTACAGTGACGATTTACACTTCGTACTCTTGGAACTGATTGTACCTTGACTTATAATTCTAGATGTAATAAACTTGGGCTCGACCCTTTGTGGAAGAGGAGACTCAAACTAAATTTTATCTTCTTCATAATACTTAATAAATTATCCTTTACATCCAACCAAGCAATTCAGTATGCAGAAGCTTTTCACTATGACATACATAAATCCTTGTCACTAGGGAAACAAACCCATTCTAAATCATCTCTCTATATGAATTGCTTTAACTGTAAGTTTTCTAGACTCTGGAATAATCTCCCACAATCTATCCGTTTGATAACGTCGCTCCCATTGTTTGCTCGCTGCATTGATGCATACTGCTCCTCTGAAAACGCATTAAATGTTCTAGCACCTGTAAGTGTTTCTTATTCTTTAAGTGAGATTATAAGAACTTTAAATGTTTAGCCATTTTTATTAGTGAATTCCCTAAATAAAACCACTTACCTGCTGTCACTTTACGTTAACACTGTCCTAGCAACCTTAACTTATTTAAATAATATCTAACATGAACAGTAGTAAACTTGATCGACATATCTTGGTCATCATTGTTTTGTTGTTCCATGATCTCTGTTTTCATTTTACTCTCTCGAGTTGTAGATAATTATCGATAATTCGTTATGGCACAGAAAATAGCCTTATATAACACCGTTCATAAATCGACATGCTATCCACTTAAGAAAAAAGAATTAAAAGTTCCCTGTTGATGCATTGGATTGCTGTAATACATGCCATAAATGTACTAACTAAATAATTACTGAACTAGCAAACTTAAAACAATCTTATATCACATGTTTGTTCTCTACATCTAATGTTACTATTTATATCAAATTGATCATGCCTGTAAACTGGCGTGAGTTCTGTAATTCTAATTTTCAGAATATATACATATATATATATATATATATATATATAATATTATAATTGTCTTGGTGCTAAACTTATACGAATACTATATTTGATAATACATTGAATAAAAATTTCAAATTGTAGACAGATAGGACGAAACGCGCGTACTGGATTCCACTGCTAGCTACTATCCATCTTTGCTTATAAAGTTTGTGACTTCAGGCAATATCAAGGCAGTCCGTACAGGATGCACATATACTAACAAGAGACTGATCAATTTCAGTCCTTAATAACAATGGGTAGATACAAGTAAACAACACCAAGTGAATTTAAACTTCACCCCATTGCACAAGCAAGTGGCTATCAGGACTCAGTAGCTAAGCGAATAACGTGATGGCGTTTGAAGTGAACGGTACTGGTTTCGAGTCCCAGAGTGAACATCAACTCTGAGATGCAGGTACATCTAGCTGATGAGTCCCAAATAGGACGAAACGCGCGTCCTGGATTCCACTGCTAGCCACTACTATCCAATTCTACTAAAGACAATGATTTATAAACTTTTTTATTTAGCCAAGATAGATTAATTATACAAACAATGTTTAATCTTTTTGTTGTGATTATGAAAAAGAAAAAAAGTAACAACAACTAATCTCTTATGTATTTTATAAAATAAGGATTATCTAATTTCTTTATTTTGTTTATTCTTATTATATAATAAAGTAAGAATTCATTCATTTCTTTATTAAATAAATTCATTATTATTATAATTAGTAGTATCAGTATTGATAATAAAAGTAAAAACAAACTTGAATACTATTTAGGATTAGAAAAATTACGGTAATCAATGGAACTGAAGATTTTTATGTAGTCCTATTCAGAATCTGTCAGTTGATATCTAAGTTGAGACTTAAACTACGTGTTCTTCACTTCATATATCACTGAGTTCAAATAACTTCAAAGGATGAACAGATACTAATTAAGACCAAACAAAATCCGGTAATAAACATTAAGAACATAATAATTCAAATACTTATCAATCAGCAATTTCATCTCTTGCTTAGTGTAACGTCAAGAAAATTCAGCTTTTTGTCACATTCGCCTTCACTAGTGAAACTAACTGCTGGATGTACATTGTTGAACTGTTCTAGGTGTTCTGATCTATGACAATGAGTGTGTCGTCGATGTAGAGGCAATATAGATCAAGCTTCTTAATAGCCTCATTAAGTGGTTCATTTTCTAGCTTTGCTAGGAAGAGATCAGCTAGAATCGGGCCATGGCTATCCCGTCTCTTTGTATATAATAAGTATTGTTGAAGATAAAATGGACATTCTTCATTACATCTTAAGAGCAGTTCCTTCAGACAATCTTCAGGCAAGCCAATGTTGATTTGTTTTTCTGATATTTGCTTGCATATAAACTCAATAGTCTCGATAAGTTGTACGTTAGTAAAAAAAGATACTACATCCAGTGAGAACATATTTTTTTCCATGCTAACATTCATATTTTCCACTTTGGAAGTGAATTCGAAAACATCTTTTACACTCATTCTAACAACTGATTTGTACAAAGGCTCTAAGATCCTTGCTAGGCACTTTGCAATTTTGTGGTAAGGCGAATTGTACATATCTAGAAGTGGGCGCAGAGACAGACCTGGTTTATGAACTTCGAAAAACCGTACAGTCATGGTGTATAATATCCAGTTGGTTTAATGAAATCATGAATCTCTGGCGTAATTAGTCCCTTTTTCTTCAGATCCTTAAGACAATTCGCCAATTGTTTTTCTACTTTTTTATTGATGTCATAATTACTGGTAACATTTTGAAATTTGCTAGGATCACTAAGCATTGCTTCCATTTTTTCAATGCAATCCTTTTTGTTCATCAGAACTATACATCCTCCCTTATCAGGTTTGCTTATGATCAAGGTTTCATCCTTTCTTAGCCTCATTAAAGAGTCTCGGTGCTGCTTGGTTAGTAGGTGAATTGTGGTACCCTTACTATTCTTGTAATGTTGGCAGCTATCAACTAAAGTGGTCTCAAACCTAGCTAGATCCTCTTATGAGTTGATTTGAATATTTTAACTCACATGTTATATTCCAATACATATTTACCCAGTTTAAATGATGAAAATGTATATTACGTCACGATTTAAACACAATAATTCAGTAAATTTACAAGCGTAAAACAAATATTTACTTTTAGTTTGTTGATGTTACTAAAATTTTTATGATCAAGAAAACTTTTAGAGGAGATTAATGTTTGTCATAAGTATAACTGAAAACGATCGTCTCCTTTCGTTTCCCTTTAAACCTACCATAGACTTTTAACATTGAAAGGGTAAATATTCCCTTTTATAAGGTCTTAAATAAGTTTTCAGCTATCTTAAATTTATTTAATATCATTGATATGAACTACATTAATAAGATCTACTAAATATGTTCGATGCGAAAGAAACTACACAATGATATTTTATTTCCCCTAGGTCACCAGTAAGCTCTCAAATTATTAATACATGAGGTGGTTTCTGAATAAATGTACTTTATACTTATATACATAAGCGCCAAGCCCTTTACGACTTATGCCATCCTAGAAATTTCTCTGCTATATTTCTTTATCTCATATCCTGATAATTAGATAAAAATCCATCATCTACTCTCACAATTTTGCTGTTATTATACATTATATTCTGATAATAATCTGATCAATTTTAACAATATTTTCAAATTCAGTAATTGTTTTATCATTGAAACTGTTCATTAGATGCTTTAACATAGGGATTATTTTTTTATTATATGAGTGTATTTATCAGTGTTTCACTATCTGTTACCTTTAAGTATGATTCTAGATGGCTACTTGTTCTTTATTATAGTATAGTTTTACATTAAAATTAAAATGTTATACTACCTTTATTCACTTAACATTGTCTTAATCATGTACATATAATGCTGAGCAGGCTTGAAATTATTTTAAAACTGAAATATTTATAAATAAAATCCAAGACTCAAATAGTTATATAACAAGTTATGCACATATAGTTGGTATCGATTCGTGATTGACTATGATCACCAATACAGGAAGATTACGTTCCAAGTATTAGGTTGGATCCCTCCGTAGGCCGAAATCCTGAAGGCAGTTGACGGTTGTAATAAATTATATTTGTTGGCGATCTCAAGGTATCGAAAGAACATCGAGATCGTGCTAAAGTTTATAAGCGGAACTATCGATCGTGTGCGAGTTCGTGCAAGGTCACAGACAACTGAAGAATGTGTGTTTTGTACACTTAAATAAACAGGTACAGTAAAACAATCACTAATACAATTGGTTATAATAATATTTTTTCCATTATGCCAATTGCGTTCTCGTCATAAAAGTGGGTCGCTTCACACAAATGAAACATCAACTCTGAGGTGCTGGTACATCCAACTAATGAGTTTCAAATAGGACGAAACGCGCGTACTGGATTCCACTGCTAGCCACTATCCATCTTTGCTTATAAAAATTGTGACATCAGGCAATATCGAGGCAGTCCGTACAGGATGCACATATACTAACAAGAGACTGATCAATTTCAGTCCTTAATAACAATGGGTAGATACAATTAAACAACACCAAGTGAATAAGGTTTAACTTGGTTGGCAAAAACTTTATTCAGGTAATTCACTGATAAATAAAAGCTTACACTTGGATTCAAGATGAATAAAGAAAAAAAGGAACAAAATAATGACGGAACAAACAAAAGATTTGTCAAGAGAAATAAGGTAAATAGATAACAATCCAACTTGAAAATATTCAAGAAAGTTTACAATTTGTCTAAACTAAGTAAGTAACACAAATACATTTCTCATTTATAGAAAGAATTCAAAATATTTAATCATTTTGTATCCATAATTGTCTGCATGCAATCTGTGGATTATTGTTTACACAATGAAATCTAAAACAAAACAAAAAACACATCACGAAATTGAATGAGTTATATTGTACGAAAGTTTGTAGATTGTATAGAGTGAAAGGGAGAAATTGTTATGTTGATATAATTTATTATTAGTGCCTAAAGTAGTTGATATGTGTTTTGATTTTGAAATTCCCAAGACTTTTGAATACATAGTACCTTAATGTATAAAAAATGAAGTGTGAACCAGCTTACAGAGGTTTATTTCATCTCAATGCACTTACCCTTACCTTGAAGATAGAACGAAGCATATATACATATATATATACATATATATGAAATTCTGATCATTTTAATAACGTCAGTTTTAGCCTTTACAAATTATCATTTGAATTTGATTGATTGTCTTTATTTGTAGGACCTCTTGTTTTGATCAGTTATTAAGCTTATCAATATCTCTATTTTACACGTTTCTTTAACTAGCCTTGACTTTAAAACTCAATTTTGCTGAAGTTGATTTTTTCAAGGAGAGGGTTTCTAGTTTACGATTAGTAATACAATAACTAATAGCTCTCAGTTGAACTTGACTAGTTAAGTTTGTATTTTGTCTATTTGATTTAATGTCACTCATATCCAAAATCGGTTTGTTACGTAAAATTATTATCTATCCTAATTCTTAAGTGCTTATCTACTGTTTTTCCTGTTTGTGTGTACTTTGTTATTTTGGTCCATAACATATGTCATATTTTCTTACATGACATCAAACGATATAATACAAAATACAGTATGAAACACTGTAAATGTCTTATAAACAGTAGTTCTAGAACAAAAATGAAATATATTTCTGTAGTCTCATAGCTTTTATCAGTAGGATATAACTCAATTAAATAAATGAATAAATTGACATTGTATGATATAAAAGGTTTTTTCAAACTCTGATGGATTCTTTTTAATGGTGTCACGTTTTGCAGACAGTAACGCGTCATTCAAAAACGACAATTGAATATTGTTGCTGAAATCATTTAGTTTAGATAACGTGAAATTCTCATAGAAATTGTTATGGGAAAGTATATTTAAATTATATAAAAGAATCTTAGACAGCTAACATCAATTTTGTAGGTAAGCAATTGAACTAAACATTGACGACTCTACTTAGACGCAATGATAATTACTTGGAATTAGTTGGTATGAACAATTAAGTGGTAATAATGTTTCAGAGTTTTGACATTAACCGCTGAGAAAGTAAACTAGACAATAAAACTAAATTGTTTTAAATACTATTTTCTTGAGAATACCTTAATTGAAATTTATTTGTTACTAGAGAGTTATCTACTTATTATTAAGTCGCATAGTTTGTAACGTTATGTAAACATATCAATAGTTCACTAGTCTTTATTAAACATTTATTTATTCTATAGAGTTGAGATCATGAGTCAATTGAAGCTAGACGATCATGGAAAACCTGGAAGCACTGGACGGCCGTTTCGGCCCATTGTGGGACTCCTCAGCAGTGCGCATTCATTTGAACACATAAACACTGGTACAAGAGGGTATCAAAAGCATATGCACCACATAATAACAATGAAACCAGTATTAGTTATCATTGATTTGTGTGAAGACTGTGATACTATCCACGTACCGAAACCGTAACTGACATGAATGTAGATTTCAAGATACACTTTATATTACAATAAATTGATATAACCAATTGGATTTTTTAAATAAAGAACTGATTTATTTTAAATGCAGTAAACATGTATCTTCACGCAGTTACTAAGATGTCCATCTTTACAGAAGAAAACAAGGAGCTTTTTTAAAAGAACTCAAATTGAAGCCTAGAATGTTTCTCTATAATTTCCTATTTAAGTCAATCAGAACCTATTGTTTATTGTACACTTTCGAATTTCTCAGAAACCTAACTCAGATACCAACCTAAGAATTTTCGTAAAAAACTAGTTAATTTAAAACGGTATCTTTCATAAAACTGAGTTATGTACATTTATTTCTAAATTATACAATGTGTCTATTGAGAAATCACTCAATTTCGTGGATCGGTTGAAGTTAGACATTAACACTGTTGGATGCCGGCTCAATGGTTTAGTGGTTAAGCGCTCGCGCGCGAAACTGATAGATCCTGGCTGCGCACTGCTAGAGGAGTCCCATAATAGGACTAAACGACCGTCCAGTGCTTCCAGGTTTTCCATGGTGGTCTAGCTTCAATTGATTCATGATCTCAACTATTAAAATCCTTAAGAATTTGACCAAATGAATAATTGAAGCCAGTACATATTTTCATGTTTTTCTTTACTTATTTATGTCATAGACGATACCGTTTCAAAATTAACAATCATACGGTTGTTTATGGCTTTAAATAGTTCACTTTGAGATACATAGTAATTTTATTCGATTTTTATTTAGTAACTCAAGTTGCATACAATTTATTTATTGTCTTCAACTGGTTCAGTTCACGAAAACAAACATTTTGAGTTATGAAGGGTTTTCCCCTTTCAATTTAAAAAATAAATAACAATAAATGTATAAACAAAAAATCGATAGAGTTTTAAACTGAGGGAAACAATATTCCTTCTTTTTTTTCCAGTTTCCATTCATTATACAAGAAATGCAATCAGCTAGTTTGTATTGTTGGACATATAGATCAATTATGTGAAGTTTATTCCACTTCAAAAATAAGAGTTTAACATTAAGAATAAACTTTTTTAAAGCTCAAAAAGTCTACTAATCTCTGAGAGTGAATAAGAGCTCAATATAAGTTTGCATAACAGTGGGGTAATTTAAATGTTTTAGTCTTGTTATCAGATAGGTTAGAAAAGTATAGTCAATAATATGCAAATTGATATGATGAGATTGCTTAGAACAAATGTATTTATTTTAAATCTTTAAAGGGAGATAACCAAGGAACTACGTGTTGTGGTGATTAACCTTTATCAATGCAATTTGTTTTCAAACTTGATAGAAATGATATCCATCTAACGATTCAAACGTATGTGACCTGGAGGCTGAATAGTGTTATAAATAAACACAGATATGACAAGTTAGTTTATTCATTTCCCACGACCAAGATTATTATTATCATATATTATGTTTAGAAATGAGTAATGCTAAAGTTAGCTTATGGTACCTAGTAGAGGTGCGAAATTGGTGAGCTTAGATGAGATTGTTAAAAATCAGTGATGATTATTTAAGTTGTTGCATACTTTATACTTCCTCTGAATCTTGAGTTTTAACATACATACACATCATACTTCGATTTCATCTGTTATTTTCGAAGTTTATATTTTGTTTCGTTTTACTACTACTGTAACTGTAACGAAATACTGGTATGGTAACTTGTTATAACTATTGTAAAATTCCTACTTTTTACTTGTTAATGTATAATTGTAGAAAGATTGATATGACTCAAGCTAAGGAAGGAGATGAAACTGTAAATTGAAATTTTATTGTGCACCAGCAATACAATCAAAATCTGATTCACCATTTATCAATAACTGGCTTTACGTTACATCAGATTTACTTATTTAGTAAGCAGTTAAATTTGAACTAGATTGTAAAGACCTCAACTTCTCAGGGGAAGTACGAAATAAAATGCATAGCTTAGGTCCAGCTAGACTAATTCGGACTTTGCAGATAATGTAGCTCTTATACCTCATACACAGCAACAAATGCAAGTGAAGACAGCCAGTGTAGCAGCATTCTCCACAGCAGTAGAACTCAACATACACAAGGGAAAAAACAAGATTCTAAAATAGAAAACGACGAGCACCAACGCAATCACACTTGATAGAGAAACTCTGGAGGAGGTGGAGACTTAACTTAATAGCAGAATCATCGATAAACAAAGAGGAGCTGGTGCAGACGTAGAGGCGAGGATCGGCAATGCAAGGGCAGTATTTCTACAATTGAAGAACATATGGAACTCAAGACAACCGTCAGCCAATATCCAAATCAGAATATTTAATACGAACGTCAAGACAGTCCCATTGTACGAAGCTGAAACTTGGAGAACCCCTACAACCATCATCAAAAAGGTACAAGTATTTATGAACTGTTGTATACCCAAGATACTGAATGTCCGTTAGCCGGATATCATCAGCAACAGCCTTTTATGGGAGAGAACAAACCAGCTTCCAGCTGAAGAGGAAAACATGATGCAAATGGATAGAACACACATTGAGGAAATCCTTGAACTGAATCATGAGGCAAGAACTAACTTGGAATCATGCAGGGAAACGGGGAAGAGGAAGAACGAAGAACACACTGGGTCGAGAATCGAAGAAGACATGAAAAGGATGAATAGTAACTGGGAATGACTGGAAAAAACTGCTTAAGACAGAGTTCTACAGAGAATGTTGGTGAGCAGTCTATGCTCGTTCACGAGGGGTAAATGGCGTAAGTAAATAAGTAATAACGTAAATTTGAATGCATTGAACTGGCGGAAGTCAAAATAAACTAATCCATAATTTAATGCACGTAACTAATTTCCAACATTAATAGATTAATTGCTTCAACTAACAATGTAATAAATTATCAGTTTATATATTAGCTCTTTTCTAACAGTTATCTATAACACTACTATTTTGTTCTTTTACTGATCCGAGGATCAGTGTTATAAATGATCCAATATTTATATCAGGTGTGTTTTTGTTTACGGTTGAATTAATTTCATTTAAACAGATTAAAGTAAACTGTCATATACAAATAATGTTATTTTTGAATTTCTATCTCACTACAAATACAATTACAGACAAAGTAATTCAAATAACCATTCATCTGTAGTAGTATATTTACCTAAATAGTAAATTTAATGAGATGAACAACTTGGAGAAAAAGTGATCATAATATTTAGTTAGACCAAATCTTTTTCATCAGAAGGAGTTTTGTGGAAATTTTAATAATTTTACAGTTGAATTCATGAGTCAATTGAAGCTGGAACACCATGGAAAACCTGGAAGCAATGGAAGGCCGTTTCGTCCTATTGTGGAACTCTTCAGCAAAGCAAATCCACGATCCCGCCTCGTGAGATCCGAACCCAGGACCTATCGGTCTCATGCGCGAACGCTTAACCTCTAGACCACTGACATTAACAATGTTGGATGCCAGCTCAAAGGTTAAGCGTTAGCGCGAGAGACCAGTGGGTTCGAATCTCGCTAGGCGGGGTCGTGAATGGACGTTTCTGAGGAGTCCCACGAAACCGCCGTTCAGTGCTTCCAGGTTTTCCATGGTAGTCTAGCTTTAACTGACTCATAAAATTTTTTCTAAAACAAATAAAGTATAAAATATTTTTATATATTTATTTATGTTTAAAGAATCAAGTTGGTTATGTAAATCGTATCATTGATTTGTTCCATTAGATATATTTGAATGAGAGTTTAAATAAGGAGTTATTGCCAAGATCTTTTATACTTTGGCAAAGTGTGAGAACATAAATTCAATAAACTTGGATGAGACATGACTAGAAAATAAAATCGATTATGTAGTAGTATATGATGTTAAATTGTTATATAAATTTTTAGAAAAGATTTATAATGAATCTGAATATATATAAGTAAACAGTAAGACCGATATCTGATGTTATTCAGGTATTTCTTAACAAATCAAAATCTTGACTGCTCATTGTAGTATAGAATTCAGAATTAATGTTACGTACATGAAAATTCAGGGATCACATGAACTATATATATATATATACTTTCACGTCCTCGTCGTGCCTCCTGGATCATGGCATTCATCCCATGTACTAACCTGAGTGGTAATAATGGTGGTGGAGATCGGCCAAATCAACCACTCTACCTATACCCACAAACGTTTACGAATGCTACAAAGAATCATTGCATAACTATTGAGGGTTGAAAACTATGATAAAAAAGTGAGTCTGCCCAAAAAAACAGGAATGAAAGTGTTATGTAATGATTCTGCGTAAGCATTGCAAAATAACTACCCCGCCCCGGTAGTTGTGCCGTGCTTCGATGTAGCACTCTTCTCCACAAGGACCTACTAGGCTTCACCATGTTTCTCTTAATAATAATTATATATATATATATATATTGCAACACGTTCTATCATGATACTATTACCGGGGCAAAAAAAGGCAATGAAACTTACATCTGTTCAACTGATTATGATACTAATTTCCAAACAATAACATATTTTATTTACATTTTATCAAGATATCATTCCAAAACCTAAAGTTTGTAAATTAATACCTTGTTTAACCTTTTTCAATTCAACTAAGTAGGCTAATTTTTATGTGATAATAATTGGATGCGAATATACTACAGAAAACGGAAAAACAATATGAGGAACGTAAATGAAAGCCCGAAAAATGAAACACTTTCTAGAGAGAGGGAGAGAAAGAAAGGAAGAAAGAGAGGAAATGAGAGAGTTTGAAACGGAAAGAAGACTTCAAAAGGCTGAAAATCTACTCAAAACTTAGTTTGCATTCCATCTAATTAATAGGCTTTTATGATTTATAACTGTAAAGTAGGAGATCATTGCTTACAGACATGCAATTACTTGATACAACTAAACAATTAGTTGATTTTTGTATTTTTAGTTCAGTTTTTAATTCAATACGCTATGGAACGCTATAAACGAACATTTGATATAAGGGGATAAATTAAACAGTACAATGAATCGGTCTAAAAAGGATTGTGTTGATCAGATCCAACTAGTGATATCCGGTTGTGTGTTCTTGATATGCGTTAAAATCGAAGGAATAAATTAATCCCAGTCATCATCTGTAAAGGAAAATTTTATGATCGTTTCTAAGTTTTTTTTAGCTGACGTACCATTCGCGTGTGAGTGTGCGTAAATACACTTGTCTGTGAACATGTCAGTAAGTTATCCACTGTCATTTCCTTGATGCAGAAAAAAGACTAAAGATTAGTCTGACTAGCTGAAACACATACAAACAAATACCTTATCGATTTTAATCGTGTTTAGCTGATACCGGATCACTATGAGTAATATGCTTACAAAAATTATGACTTCAAATGTCCTAGTATTTATGAACCATTTTACTGAAAATATAACTAAAATCTCCACAAAACACCCTTCTGATAATAATCATATTCTCACTAGTGACTAGCGTCAACAGGTATTTCCTGGAGTTCTAGTGAGAAGACGTGACCAGGGAGAACAACCAGATCTGTTGTCAGATAGTAACTCACTGAAGACATTGGTGAGTGGTTGCTCAATTTCGTGGATTGGTTGAAGTTAGACATTAACACCGTTGGATGCCGGCTCACTGGTTTAAATGTTAAGCGTTCGCGCACGAGACCAATAGGTCCTGAGTTCAAATCTCACGAGGTGGGATCGTGAATGCGCACTCCTGAGAAGTCCCACAATAGGACGAAACGGCCTTCTAGTGCTATCAGGTTTTCCATTGTGGTCTAGTTTCAATTGACCCATAAATTCAACTACAAAATTACTAAGATCTCCACAAACCCCCCCCTTTCGGTAATATTATTAAACCTAAAATAAAAGTTCCTTTCATAATTCAAGTAAAAGTTATTAGAAACAGAGAACTAGGTATTGCCAGCTACAATCTAAGCTACATTGAAAAAAAACTCAACCGATTCATGCATTACATTAAATATATTTTTTGTACAATCGGTTATTATAATATTTTTTGGTGAACAAACTGATTTCCAATGATTAATGATATATCCTCTTTGTAATAACGTACAGTAGATTGTTTTCAAGTTTTCATTCCATAGGTAAATACGAATTTATCTTTTGATCTATCTATCTATGTATCCATATATATATCTATCCAGTAGCAGTTACAAACTGATAAGAAAGATAATATAATTTATGTAAATAAAAACGCAAGAATAACAAGTTATTTGATAAACTATGACATATGTCAAAACAAAGATCTGAAAGTGAGTAAAAGCCAATTGCATAATAATGCTATTCATATATATGTGGAGAGAGAGAGAGAGAGGGAGAGTTGTGCATGTTTGTGTGTATCCTTGTGTACGTGCGAGTGTATAGAAATAATTCACGTGGACTCGTGAGTTTTTAAACCGAGAAAAGAAATGAAGATGGAAAAAAGGATGAAAAAAAAGAAACAATATTGCTGTAGATTTTCTTTATATCATTCATTCATTGTTATTATAAAAAGGTTTTCATTTTGTTCACTTACTCAGGATTTTGCATTTTACTCTTTTCTACCTACTGTACTACCTACTGTTTAAAATGAAACAAATTGATTTATTCAGTAGGATAGAAAAAGTGAGTGAAGGAGTGAGAGTGAGAGTAAGAAATGATATATTAGTTGTTGTTGTTGTTCATCAAGTAAACAATCAATCATTATCCATTGTTGTTGTTTTCCTCCCAAAATGATACATGAAATATAGTTGAACGTTTCAATGATATATATATATATATTGCTATTGCTTAAGCATGGATATTTATCTAATGATTGAGATTTTTATATAGTTGAGATCATGAGTCAATTGAAGCTAGACCACCATGGAAAACTTGGAAGCACTGGACGGCCATTTCATCCTATTGTGGGACTCCTCAACAGTGTACATCCACGATCCGACCTCGCGAGATTCCTACTACTAATAATAATAATAATAATAATAATAATGGTAATGATAATGATTATAATAGTAATAGCTATTTGATAGAGTATGTCAGAATAGTTGAATTTTTAAAATAAAAATTTTAAAATTTGCCTACTTTTTTGTTTTAATGGATGAAAACACTATTTTATTTGTGTACTTATAGTTTCCTATAAATTATAGAGAAAAATGAATTATGTTTCATTGTTCATTATAAGCAAAGATGAATAGTGGTTAGCAGTGGAATCTAGGACTCGTGTTTCGTCCTATTTGGAAATCGTCAGATGGATGTACCTGTATCTCAGAGTTGATGTTCACTCTGGGACTCAAACCCAGTAACGTTCACTTCAAATGCTGTCGTATTATCTATTCAGCTACTAAGTCCTGATTGCCAATTGCTTGTGTAATGGGGTGAAATTTGAATTCACTTAGTGTTGTTTGTTTGAATCTTCCCATTGATATTTAGGACTGCAATTGACCAGTCTCTTATTGGCATAGGATTCCACTGCTAGTCACTATCCATCTTTGCTTACAATGCTTGTGAATTAAAGTTATATCGAGATATTACGCACAGTATGCACATATGCCAACAAGAGACTGATCAATTGCAGTGTTAAAAAGCAATGAGAAGATTTAAACAAACAATACCAGTTGTATTGTTCAAAATAATATAAGTCTATATGAATTTATTTACAGTGTCTAGTTCCTTTAAGTATAGTAATGAACCCTAAAAAAAGAAAAACACGGACAATACCATATTTACTTTGT
>NC_031502.1:50535520-50540717 GCF_000237925.1 Schistosoma mansoni
GATTCGAACCCAGAAGCTACCAGTCTCACACCAGAGCACTTAACCTGTAGAACACTGAGCCAGCATCCAACGGTGTTCGAATCTCGCGAGGCGGGATCGTGGATGCACACTGCTGAGGAGTCCTACAATAGGACGAAACAGCTATCCAGTGCTTCCAGGTTATCTATGGTGGTCTAACTTCAATTGACTCATGATCTGAACTATATAAAATTACTCAAATCTTCACGAAACCCCTTTATGATTGAAATTTTCATTTAAAAAAATAATTTATTTGCTTATTCTGAAATTTATTATCACTACTGATTGATGAAATTAGCCTGAAAATATAGTTAATACTTAGTAAGAGGATCATCACAAATGACTATCATTAAAGGTTTTGTGCTATATGAAAAGCTATTTAAAATTGGAAATAATAAACTAGACTTGACATCTTAATAACCTTGGATTCCATCTCAGCTGATGTGGTATCTTAATAGTCTTTACATTTTAACTCTTCTTCTATTGATTTCTGTCTGCGATGAAAATTATCTTCACAATCCTAGTGGTTATAAATTACGGCTTGTTACATTGTTTAAAAAAGTTGATTTCATTACATATGATAGTTGATAGATAAGCATAGCTACATATCAACAAATGTTTCATATTTTAATTAAAATACCAGTTAGCTTGGTCTAAATACATATTTCTTGTCATGTTAATACGTAATTTGATAAATTCGATCCATACACAGTTATAACAGGTTATAATATGTGTCTGATTGACTAGGAAACTGCTATATCCATTGTGTACGTGCCCTGTTTATATATGAACGTGCTGGTTTCCGTCAATAAGAGAGGAGCGATGATACACAAAAGCGGTATGAGCAGTCTTGAGTACTTATCAGTACTGCTATCTGCCAAGCCTAACCAGTTAAGTCCACAACACCAATAATAGCCTCTGCAATATGAATCATTATTCTCAAACATACTGTGTTTATATACCAATCAAACTGACCGCATCGTACCACAAACATTTGTACAAGATTTGGCCAAATGTGGCTGTGAATAGGGGGAAAAGTAATCAATAAACTGGGGATAACTCAAGAACGGTAAATCGTATAATAATAGTCTATAAATCAAAATAAAGCTTATGATAAGAGGAACACGAATACAAATAGTTTAGTTACTTAACAATTATACAATAGGAAATATACATATCACATTGGTCCATAAATAGTCCTCAGAGTTACCATTCATAATTCTCCACGGGATATAACAGAAACAAATTTGACTGAACATTTACAATCTCAAATAAAAAAACCTATCCAAACACCATAGATAAAATATCTGAAAGGAAACAACTTGCTTATGCCGCTGTCAGTAAATCAAAATTAATATTTCGAATAAGAAAGCAGTAATAAGGATACTGTAGTGGCTTAGCTTCGTCAATCAATCCCCTTGATAACCACGATTACATAAATTCCAACGGTGTTTGAAATCAGAAGGCAAAAAGAAGCAGCGACTACAGTTTATTAGCGGATGACACAGATCACAAGGCTGCAGGCACATCTAGCGGGCTTGGAGCAGATAGGCAAATATGCGTGTGTGCAAGCAAATTCAGAGGTAAATTTACAGTACAATCGAATAAGGGCACAGCAAGGAAAAGTATGGACTAATGATAAGATTGGAGTACATATACACATAAGGAGGAGCATAAATCATCGAGTGATATTTAAGTAATCAACACTTTAGCTAGAGTTTGTCATGTGATCATAACAGTACAAAGATGTATGCGAATTGTTATTATTCAAATAGCATTGTCTGTTAAGTAAGTTAATGAAAGGGCTTAGCCAAAATTAACCATAATCGAAATTGATTGTAGAAGAGTTGCTATGATGTATTTCTTGAATCATCTTATTGATTCATCTTATTATAACATTAACTTCAGTATTTATGCAGGGATTTACATGGAATTCCTTTTATGTAAAAATTAGTATTTCACTTTACGATCTTATGCATCTCCTGTTCATAACCAAATGTTTCTCCAATACAATTATTTTTTATTCTACTCCAGACACGTTAAAATATCTCCGCCTGTAGCCCCTCCAGTGGCTACTGCCGGTCCCAAAGCCGGAGAAAGGAGGAGGGTTGGGCATGAGGTTAGCGACCCCATCCCGTAGAAAACTAGCTAAAAAAACGCTAACCAAAAAAAATTAATCAAACCATTTAAACTCTGCCCTGGGAGTTGAAGGAAGACTCGTTAAAATAAACTTTACTACTTTACATGTAACGTTATGTGCTATCAAAGAAAGTTAAGCTTTATCATTACAAGTCATCTATTTTATTTTAAGATTACCTTCTACTTGATTCTCTGACATAACGAAGTGTAAACATATTTGATGACATGGATCTTACACAAAGTACAAAGCATTCCGATATCTTTTTTTAAAAAAACTGTGGTATTCCACAAAATTCAGTATAAAATTAAGGTTACCTAAGGGCTTTTTAAGAGGTTGAAGAGAAACAGCTGTTTAAAATTGCAGTACAAATTGATTTTAAAATTAAAAACAGTTTAAGAAGAATTCATTCTGATGCTCTTTAATTCTTTTTTACAGAACAATCTGAATGGATTCAAGCATTTAGTATTGAATAAAATAACTATTGAGTTAACTGATTATTATTTTCCATGGATGATTTATGTAGACCAGTTGAATTTGACAATTGTTTTCATCATAGGGTAAGATTAGTCAATGAATCATTTAAAATTATGAAGCACTATATAAGTTTTTTCTTTTATTAATAAAAAAATTTGAGATCAATGATCATAGAACAGTTGAAAACAAAAGTTTTATCTTCAGTTCCCCATATTGGTAAGAATCGTCTTTCAATGATAATAACAATATTTTGTGATTATAATTATTTATTGATAAATATACCTGGAGCCCCTCGGGGTCTACTACCGGTCCCAAGCCCGGATAAGGGGGGAGGGTTGGGTGTGGGGTTAGCTACCCCATCCTGTAGAAAACAAACTCGCTCCATTAAGGGTAATAAGTAAGTGGCAAGCGGTGGCTATCAGGACTTAGTAGCTGAGTGGATAAAGCGATAGCGTTTGAAGCGAAAGGTACTGGGTTCGAGTACCAGAGTGAACATCAAATCTGAGATGCAGGTTCATCCAGCTCACGAGTCCCAAATAGGACGAAACGCGCGTCCTGGACTCCACTGATAGCCACTATCCATCTTTGCTTATAATGCTTGTGAATTACGGCTATATCGAGGCAATACGCACAGTATGCACATTTGGCCAATAAGAGACTGACCGGTTGCAGTCTTAAGCATCAATGGGAAGATACAAACAAACAAATACTGTTGTTGTTATTAGTTTCAATTAAAGAGTTAACTATAGTCAGTAATTAATCATTTGAAAATGTTAAACTGTATAATTAATAAATCATTGTGATAACCTGAAGGAAAAAAACAAATATTTGTTTTTTGTATTTTTAACGGTTCATTAAGATTATATATTTACATGTTGCTGTTTGTTTTTTTACATTATCTTAAATACATAAAAAAGGGTTCTACATTTGAATCGAGAATTAATAATTAGCTAATTAAAGTCACTAAGTACTACTTGTTTGAATCTTCCCATTATCTGACCAGTTGCAGTCCTAAACATCAATGGGAAGATTCAAACAAGTATTACTTAGTGAATTTAAACTTCACCCCATTGCACAAGCAAGTGGCTATCAGGACTTAGTAGCTGAGTGGATAAAGCGATGGCGTTTGAAGCGAAAGGTACTGGGTTCGAGTACCAGAGTGAAAATCAACTCTGAGATGCAGGTACATCCAGCTGACTAGTCCCAAATAGGACGAAACGCGCGTCCTGGATTCCACTACTAGCCACTATCCATCTTTGCTTAGCTAATCAAAAGTTTTTTCTTTATTTGAATTGAAATTTTTTGTCTATTCCACTCTCTTATTAATATTGATGAGTACCATTAGTAACTTGGGCATTTATTTTGTAGATATTATGTTCTTGATTATTAACAAGTTAATTGTGAAGCATTCATCATTTTCGTAGAGCATATCGTTAGTAAAGACTATAGAAAATAACAGTACATACTGTCATTTTTTATTTAGGATGAAATTATAACTTCATGAGTAGATCATTCATCTCAAAGAGGACTCCCATATTAAAACGAAATTACTGTCCAGTACGTCCAGGTTTTCAGAGATTATCTAACCCAGATCTTTTTGTAATCTCAGTATCATATATTGTATTAGCATAAATCCTACCGCTATCGGGATTTTTGACAGTAGTTTATCAGGGTAATATTCACAGTAGATTCAGACTTAAAAAAACATTGCTTTTCACCTATCTCTTGTCTAAATGACAAAGCACTCGTATCTTTATTTTATGGTATTTTTTTTACAATAAAGTGGTTTATTTAACAAAAAAAAAGCTTTCATCATAATTCTGGATAACGTCGAACAAAGTTTCAACTATGATAAGTCTTGTTGATTGAACGCTATACTCAGATCCCAAGCTGGTCTAGAACCGCCAAGCTGGAACTACACAGCGACTTGAACACGAGAGAAAAGGCACAATATATGCGGGAAGCAATTTACTTCAAAAGTTCACTTATGTACAGAAAATATAGGGTTTTTATAGTATTTAGGAAGTCCTTGGGTTTTCCTGAAAGTTCTAGAGTACTATTAAATATAGTAGCAGTATAGTTTTCAGTCAATCAGAACCTCTACATGTGACTTTTCATTTCCGCGACATTTCTAGCAAAATTTCTAATCAAACGCTGATTGGATAAAATGCTTCTTAATATTTCCTGAGCTTGTTATGTCTATTACGAGTAATTTTCAGGATAATCCCAACAAATTAAATCATCCAGTTCAGAAAATACAAAACCAGTAGAAGTCTTCAAGTAAACTCACTATCTTCTTCATCTACAAATGTTCTTTTTGTCTTAATTACTTCATTACAAACAATATGCTTACATGTAAGATAATTGTAATGTGGTCAATTGTACTTCAATTTTGGCCGAAACAGATTATTTTTTTTGTATTTTGTCTAGTTAGAAACAAACCCTAATGCTATTTGAACATGTGTTCAAGTTATAATTTGTACTTTATTATTATGCAAGAATTTGTATTTCACTTCTTATATTATTTACCTATGCGTGTAGAAGATAGATTTTTTCGTTTTTTTT
>NC_031502.1:50540917-50574206 GCF_000237925.1 Schistosoma mansoni
TAGATAAAATTAGATTTTCTGACGTTTCATAACTTAGTGTAAGACATTTCTTCAGATTTTATTTATTCTCTGAAGAAGCTGTTTACAGTGAGTTACGAAACGTCAGAAAATCTAATTTTATCTACTCATTGAGATATTACAAATATATTAATTTATTTATTCAAAGATGTATTTTAGTAACAGACTTTTAAAGTGATACATTTAGGGTAAAGATGAAAAATGATTATTAAATGAAGTTAGTTGTTTTAGAAAAAAAAGTGTTAGAAAGTCAATGATAATAACAAATTTTGGCATTTGAATATTACTTGATATATTTATTTCGTAACTTTTATTAAACTTCATAAATTTGATATAGTTTAACCACCAGAATGAGGATTTGTGTAGATTGTAGTGATTCTAATAGTTGAACTCATGAGTCCTTCTAAGCCAGACCACCACTGAAAACCTGGAAGCACTTGACAATCGTTTCATCCTAGTATGGAACTCGTCATTCATCCACAATCCTGCACTTTAAACGCAAACCGAGGACATTCGAGCTCACGTGTGAACACTTAACCTCTAAACCACTGAGCCGGTATCCAACAGTGTTGTATCCCGAAGAGAATTGTGAATGGTAACTTTTGAGGACTATTTGTGGACCTATGTAATATGTAAATTTCCCATTGTATAATTGTTAAGTAACTAACCTAATCATATTCGTGTTCCTCTTATCATTAGTTTTATTTTGACCTTTGAACTATTATTATACGATTCTTGAGTTATCATCAGTTTATTGATTACGATTCACAGCCCCATTTGGCTAAATATTGTACAAATGTTATTTTCTATTTTATGGTACGATGTGGTCAGTTTGTTTGGTATATAAACCCAGTATGTTTGTGAATAATGATTCATACCACAGAGGCTGTTATTGGTGTTTTGGACTTAACTGGTTGGGCTAGGCAGAAACAGGATCGATAAGCGCTCTAGACTGCTCGTACTGGTTTCGTGTGTCACTGTTCCAATCGACAATTCGCTGCTCTCTGATTGGCGGTCTTATCACGTCACACATTATTTAGGTATCCACTCGGCCACAAGATATAACAGTTAATGTTTAACTATATTCCAAGTTGGTTTTAAACATTTGATGCATATGCCGTTTTAACCGGACATTTAACATGGCCAATATGGAACAAAAATATCCGAAAATTATGTTTTGCATGAAAAAGAATATTCTAAGAAAACCAAAAAAAGTATGAAGTGGAATGAACAAAAGTTATATGCTGTAAAATCAATTCAGAACAGTTGTATTTGTGTCAATATGATGTAAAATATTACTAACATAAGGGTGTGTAGCAAGCCCATTCAACTACTGTATTTTTTGTGTGCTCTCTGTAATCCTAACATTTAACCCACTGTAAATTTATGTGTGAGTCTGATTGAGCGCATATGTCTGCACATCAATCCTTAATTTGTTCTCTCATTGGTTGTAAACAAAGACAATCAATAATTTATCCACATCCATTAACACTCAAAAATATATATGGATTTTTACCACACACACACACGCTTGTTTTCCCGGTGTGCTTGCTATCTGTACGCTTGTGGATTTTTACCGAGCTTCAACAATAAACTATCTCTACAACTGGTGTTCAGGCTTTTGAATAATCTCGAGTAAGCCCGTAATTCTACTAGGAGATTTAGCCTGCAGTAAATATTCAGTTAGCGGGATATTGTTTATTTATTGGAGTCAGATATAGAGGGATTAATCCTCAGCAGGTGTTTAATAAGTGAATTTGGATTTATTTATAATATACGACAAGAAAAATCCTAACTTACTTTGAGGTCACAAAGCTTCGAATAATGATAATCGATTCATCATTTGTATCTTTGCTTTTTACTTTACCTTCTACCATCAAATCATTTAAATGAACAACACTATCTGTGGTTAGTTATCAATACGTATTGAATTTTCAAAGACTACGAAAACTATTTATATCAGAATTATCCCTTCATTCATAGATTTTCAAACACTTAATTCTCTCTCCCTTTACATATATGAGATTCAATTTCTCCTACTCATTAGGTGTTGAGGATGTTAGATCCCCAGAACTCACTTGGTAAATGTCTTATTTTTGCAATTTTATTTTGGGAATTTGAATTTCTTGTTTCCGCTTCAAAAATTGCTCATTTTCTTCTATATGTCATATTCCTCACTTGGGAGAACCTTAAATTTTATTAGCTCGCTGTCTCTTTTAATCTACTATTTTGCAATGTTTCCCAAAGACATTATTATACTATATATATACTCTTGAGTTGTGCTTGTTGTTGTTGATGCTTATGGCTTCTTGTGGAGTACATTTTTCTCTTCTGAACCTGGACTGCTCTCTCTAGTTAGCGAGGCTGGGTCTCATCGGATTAATTAGCTTATTTGGTCATTGTGTAACTGAGTTTTCGTTCCGTTTCCCTGTTTAGGTAAACTCGTAATCTTTTCAAACATAGCATTAGGACATTACACATATATTGGTTTTATTACACTTTAACGTGTAATTTTATTTTTAATACAAAATATGATTACGGTAGTAAAGTTTTTTAATGTTTGTTTAAATTAATGGAAGAAAATTTCAATAATCTATTTTTTAATGGAAAAACATTTAGCACAGTCTTAAAATTAAATTACTAATGAAGGGGATTCGGTGAAGAAAATTTTCTTCTCGACGAAATCATTTAGTTAAACTGTACATTCGTATTTATAGTTATATGGCCACACAAAGCTATCACTTTCCAAACGCATCTCGGAACACTACCCGGCATGGTTTTTTAAAGAGAGAATGCAAAGCAATTACTAGCTAGATACAGGAGCATTTAATCAACGATGGAAATATCGTTCTAAAGAAGTCTTCTAAAATAATCTACACAGTCAAAGGAACTTGATCGAAAAGAGGTAGGATCAAAAAAGCATGCACTTCCGAAGCATTTGTAGTTCACTAACTCGAGACTAAACTTTGCGTGTAAAAACGATACGTCCAACCTCTCATTCTTCCTTGACATTAACTCCCTTTTGTAGTAGGTTTTGGTTTTTCTTTTTGAGTAGTGCTTTGTAATTTTATTATTATTATTATTATTATTATTATTATTATTACCCTTAAACAAGTTTTCTTGATTATTACTTAGTTGATGTTATTATGACTTTTATGTTTGTTGTTCTTCATATCTCTCAAGTGGTCAATTATCTTTCATAATTCAGACCCTTAAATTATTTTCACTCATACATTCTTCTCTTACCTCTTGATTATTGAGTAACCTCATTTGATAATAAGAGTATCTAATCAATTTATTATGCAATCTTTCCTATCCTTCTATAGACATATATTTCCATATAACTATAAATACGAGTGTACAGCTTGGGTAGGTGATTTCATCGAAAAGAAAATTTTCTCCACACAGTTCTATTTATTTTTACTCAATGACACAATGGGTTATTTTAATTATCTAAATTACTAATATTTTGTTAAATGTATATTTCAAGTATCAGAAAACAGTTGACTGAATCAAATGTCTGGAAGCATTGGATGGCCGTTTCGTCCTAGTATGGGACTCCTCAGTAGTGGTCATACACGATCCCGCCTGCGGGATTCGAACTGACTCATGAATTCAACTATAAAATTACTAAAATCTCCACAAAACCCCCTTCTGATAATAAATCAAATGTATATTGCTGTATTCCTAAAATTTTAGTGACGAAAATCATCGGATACATTGAATTATGATAGTTTATTTCTAATATAAATTTGTAACGATAAATTGGAAATAATCAACTTGAATTACATAATTCTAGTAACCGTCCTACAATTACTTTTGCTTACGGTTAATGTTATCAAGTCCTTTAATTAATTTATTTAACAGTAACAATATGTCTATTTCTTTGTATTGTTATAATCACTATCATTTCTGTATAAACGTGTATGCTCGATCACATGTGGCAGCCTATGCACATATCCCTCACTCTACCTTAAGTGTTAATCGTCTAAATATAGGTCTATGAATCATTCACTTTCCCATATATATATATATATTCTTGGATCTTGTTAATTGCCTTGCTTCGCTTCGCCTCAATTGGATTTGATTCTGAATCCACCTCTATATTCGCTTGCTCGCGCGCATTAGCCTCTCTGCTCCAATTCACTCTATGTGCTTGTAACTTTGCTATATGTGCTATCCAATAACAAATTGTAGTCGCCGCTTCATATTGCCTTCTGAATTCATACACCGTTGGGATTTATGTAATAACGGTTATCAGAGTAATTGATAAACGAAGCCTAAGGTATTATCTTGAGGCCAAGCCACTACATATTAATTATATCTGCCGACAGTCCCGTATAATCAGAATTATAGGGATTTTATTTTGGAAAGATACACTGCTTCCTGTTCACTTATCTATTTCAGGTTATTTATTATCATAAATTTATTAATACGTTATGGTTACTGTGTTTATCAATCTGTATCGTTTTATTCCATCTTAGTATTTCTATAGTTTTAGGTTGCTCATTCGGTGTTCATACAACTGTTTTTCCAAAGATTTACTTCCCTTTTTTCCTCAAACAGTCTTAAGTTTTCAGTTACATTAATGTAAGTATTACTCTTTCTCTTTATCTCGGTAAATCTGGATGTCAGTCGTATGTGTGTATATATGTCTGTTTACATATTCGTTATTGGGTCAGCAATTATCTTTCTATACTTATTAGTCTAGGTATCTCTGAACACTTTATATTTTGTACGCGCATATCTGTCTATATTTCTTATCACTTAATCTATTGTGTTTAAACAATTTAATATTCTCATAGTTGAAATCATGGGTCAATTGAAGCTAGACCACCATTGAAAACCTGGAAGCACTGGACGACCGTTTCGTCCTATTATGGGACTCCTCAGCAATGTGCATCCACGATCCCGCACTAGCGAGATTCGGACCCAGGACCTACGAGTCTCGAGACCGAGCCCTTAACTAATTTAATATTCAACTAATCTATGTGAAACAATGATGAATTTAACTAAGCCAGAAAATCTTATTTTTCTCACTATTTCTTTTACTTCTGTAGTAATTATAATTTGTAGTGGACACTGTTAGTATGACGCAACAAGATTTTCTTTATTTTTTTTATTTTCTATCATTTGACTTTGCATATTAATCAATGTAGTTTAGGGTAGAAGGAGCTGAAGTGCTTATCACTAGTAAATACAAGAAATGATGTTACTTTAAAATAAATAATTCATTGGAAACTTCTCTTCAATTTAAGAGTTTGATATGGTTATGGTAACAAGACTCACCAGCTGATTGAACATTTATGTACACGGCTTTGTACCGTGCTTTCTTGAGGGCGATACTAATGATATTAATTGGGTAACCAAATGGAAGTAGATGGAAAAATTATCAAACCCGTGGTTTAATTAGTCAACTATGAATACTTTAAACCCTAAGAAACTAACCATAATATTTCACCAGTAGTATCGAATTGTTTTAGTTTGCAAAATTTTGATTGATTAAACGATTTAAGTAATATCCTGGTTATTTTTGTATTATATATGTCAACAAACGGAGAATTTACAAAAAGTCAGCTTATTATCTACCAGTATTTTCAGTCATAAATTACAATGAAGTTAACTATATGTTTAAAAAAAATATCCTAATCAATAAATCTTGGCTCCAGACAATATGTAATCATCAACAGAATGTTAACAATCAAGGGAGTAACAACCATTTGTCTAAGTAGATATAATAATGTGGTAAAGCATTAATACCGATGATAGACGATAGGATACGAGAGACAAAAAATGTTTCTTCAGGTTCTTGCTTTTTTCTTGAATTAATTTTAATTCCATTTATTAAGATATAACTTAACAGAGATCTCAGTCATGATTATTGACATCGTTGTTTAAGTCCGATACAATTTGAGAACACACCTTAATATTTCCTCATTTATGCCTATATCAAATGAAGGTATTTCTTTAGATTACTAAGCACGTGTTCTGAAATTATTTATCAGCCAACAGGTTCATTTTTATTTTATCCATTAACTGTTAAAAATAAAGAGGATAAATCCCCCCCAAAATGCGTTTAATTTTTATTTTTACTTAAATACGTGACATAATGTACAAACATGTATACTTCATATGGTTATATGAATTCCCATTACAAGTATATCAGAATAAGTCTAATTCCATATTTACAGCTTATTATACGCATCACTGTTAGGAATAAGGAAGTTATTACTCTGATTATTAATTTCACGATGTACGAGAAACGTGGAGTAGTGGAGGTTACAGTGTAGTTATAAGTTAATATAAGTGTTTGCTAAACGATTACGTGATATTTAGAATGATATGAATCAGGTTATAAATTATAAATTGGAGTCAGTGCTAAAACTATTAGCAGATCAATCCTTTGCTCACTGAGTACAAACGGGTCATACAGTTAAACACTGAATATCTATTTACAGTGATATATCATGTTAATAGTTAGGTAATTTTAACAGTTGAGATCATGAATCAATTGAAGTTAGACCACCATGGGAAACCTGGAAGCACTGGACGGCCATTTCGTTCTATTGTGAGACTCCTCAGAAGCGCGCATCCACGGTCCCGCTTCGCGAGATTCAAAGCGCGAGCGCTTGACGACTAGACCACTGAGCCAGCAACCAACTCATTAATTATTTTGTAGATTTGAGGGCACAATTTGATGAAAGTAGATACAACCTTCCACTTTACATTTCCATAGTTTAAATTAATCTTATCCTCATATCCTATTATTGTTATTATTATTATCATAACTATTGTAAACGTTCAGGAAGTGTATTAAGCACCCATTGCTAATTATAATTTCTTATCTAGCCCATATTACTCACATATTGCGTAATCACTGACTAAACATTTATGTTAATTTTTAACTACCTTATAACCTCTCTCATTGCATGTTTTTTCATATTCTGACTTTTAATCTTAAACTTTTTCAAGTTAACACCGTGTGTCAGTCACTTCAATACAAAAACAATTTCATTTTATTTTATAAGCAATTTTAAATCCAAATACTATAGTTATCAACAATGTATTTGTAACTGATAATTTTTCATAAGCAAAGATGGACAGTGACTAGTAGTGGATTCAAGGACGCGCGTTTTGTCCTATTTGGGACTCGTCAGCTGAATGTCCATTTTTGCTTTTAATGCTTATGAACTAGGGCTATATCGAGGCAATACGCACAGTATGCATATACGTCAATAAGAGACTGATCAATTGCAGTCCCAAACATCAATGAGAAGATTCAATTGAGCAATTCCAAGTGAATGAAAATTTTTCAGTTTATTTACTTGAATTATTTTTTTATGGAGTATAACAGAAGCTCTCCTGAAGCAAGTCATTGTTGTCCAACCTGCGTCCAATGTGTTTCACTGATCTCAAGCACCTCCAAGTTGTATTTCCTCATTTCTGTAGCAATTTGGAAGACTCTCCCGGTCTCCCACATTGTCCGGACGTTCCATGTACCTATAAAAATTTTTGCTCTGGTTGTTAGAAGGGACTTCCGAAGAATTTCGTCTTTCATCATGAGATGTCATAATTCTTCCTTCAACTTGCAGGGCAGAGTTTGAATGGTTTGAATAATTTTTTCTGGTTAGCGTTTTTTCGAGCGAGTTAATTTTCTACGGGATGGGGTCGCTAACCCCATGCCAAACCCTCCTTGGGCTTGGGACTGTCAGTAACTCTAGAATAGCTAAAGGCGGAGTTTTGAGTTTATTTATTTAGATATTAAGGAGTAGAACCTGAAAAGAATTTATCTAAAAAAAAAAGAAATTGAATTACATTACTGTCTAGAAAACGAGATCAAATATTCACTTTTCTTTTCTTGATGAATCTGTGAAAAAATTCATTTATTTTGTCATTATTTTTGTTTCAACTATAAAATAAGGTTAACCAAACAAATAGTTGTCAGGGTATATATTTGTCATTTCAGTAATCTATATCAGGTAAAGAAAAATAGTAATTACATATGATTACTAGAAAAAAATGGGAAGTATTCTTTCTTCTATTGAAAATAATTTTATGCGTAAAATAAAACTTAAGCATGAACTTTTTCACTGTTTATAAATCTGCAACTTGTGAGGGCGTAAGGCAGTTTTTATTTTGCATGTGTGTTTATTCTGCAGGTGTGTATAGAGGTTTTTTATGATTACTGATTTTGCATGTTTATGATCTGAGGAAAAAAAGATTATTAAAAACATACATGGAAACTAAGAACAAAAATTTATTCTCAACATGTAGTTATTTAAGATTTCAAAGTTTCAACTAAAATTTGACTCTGAGAGCAAATACTTTAAATTTCTTTTCCCCCCTCCCTCTCTCTATCCAACTTCTTTACACTTCTTTCTTATTTTGTAATGAATAATTAACGGAAATAAATTCATATATGAAAAAAATTTATCATTTACTTCCCCCTGAAATAGAATGTAACAGTATTTTATTTTCAGAAGGGGTTTGTGGAGATTTTAGTCATTTTATAGTTGAATTCATAAGCCAATTGAGGCTAGACCAAAAGGTATTTCCTGAAGTTCTAGTGAGAAGTAGTGACCAGTGGAGTTCAGTCGGGTTTGTTGTGAGTCAGTTACTCACTGAAGGCAATAAGTGGACGGCGGCTGAAGTTAGATATTAACACAGTTGGATGTCGGCTCAGTGTTCTGAAGCGTTCGTGCCTTCAAATGCCCTGGTACGGCCGAGAGTGGGGAGAGTCCGCTCTCCGTCTCGAAATGCTCTCACATGGCCACGCGAATATATAGCCTCTGACAGGGAAGTCCTACTCACTGCCTTCTCGTGGCATTGCTGTTGTTTACGAAGTTGGGAGGACGAAAAGCGGATGTCCGGCGCTTTAACCGGGTTGGTGGACATGGAGGGTCCACCTAGGGGAGTTGGAAAATCCTCATTCCAAACCAATGGTGCACATGGGCTCCAGTATCCTGAAGGAACAAATGGCGTATGAACCAGTCGTTGGTGACCGACTACCTCACGATGCTCCACTGCCTTATGGACTAGACCTTTAGGTCAAAGGCTCTGGGTGTGACCCCTTAAGAAAACCACCTGCTTCAGCTTGGGCATCCGGGCAGTATCACAGCCCTCACACAAATCGAATGAGATTAGTGCGGCGCATATATATCTGGTGCTTCCTTGTACTAATGTGTATGTGTTTAAATAAATAAATAAATAATAAGCGTTCGCACGCATGAACGATAGGTCCAGGGTCCGAAACTCGCGGGGCGGGATCATGGATGCGCACTGCTAAGGAGTTCCACTATAGGAATAAAACGGCCTTCCAGTGCGTCAATTCAGTTATATTCTTAATGATAATTACAATGATTCTATCCAATATTTCAGAATTCCTATGTTTTTTTTTTAAAATGTCAGCAACAGAAAATTTCTTTTAATTGCAATAAACATAAACACTACATGAAAACGAAAGTGAATGACAGGTGTCATAATTTACAGCATTTTTTCAATGTTTTATATCATTCTTGGTGTTTACATGACAGTCATATATATATATATCCTTTTTACTTACGCCCGTTACCCCCAATGGAGCATAGGCCGCCGACCAGCATCCAATTTTTGTTCATACTTCTCATGTCTGTCTCAATATTTAAAACAGTTTTCTGTTTCTTATATTCGACTTCCAGATTGTTGTATTGTTACCGATTTCGACGTTATAAAGTTAGACGAAAAAATTTTGTTTTTGAACAGTTTTTCATCAAAAACAGATAGGATAGTTTAATGTATTATAATGAAATCATATTTAACCAAAGCTGTGGTTGGAGAGTATACAAAATCAGAAATTAAATTGTTATATGATTTCAGTAGGGTCTGAAAGTTATGGTATAAATCCCGTGTTATGTGTTCTGAAAATGTGCTTCCTGGTTTTTGATTGCTAGTGTCAGTCCATGATATAAATACTCCTTTCAGTTCTTATTCAACTTTCGACTTTTTTATATCCAGGTCTAAGTATCTTCTTACGTACGATGACATTTGATTTATATACATTTCTATCAAATGATTCGTATTATCCATCGACTCAAATAAGGTATCCGTTGGCAACATAAAGTCATACATATATTACAAAGAATACGAATATTTCATAATTGTCTGAATGAAATTCAATGAGTAACTTTGATTATTTTCATAGGTTCCAAGTATATTTAAATGACTCGTTTCTGTTCTATAAAATCCATATTTATTCATAAAAACATCATAATTTAGGTCAATATTATTCAGAACTTATCCATTCAACTGTAAACTTTCCGCTTATGTACTTTATCTTTACGCTGACTTATCATTAAATACCAACAAAATGAAGGTTGGCTTCTGTTTTAACATTTTCACTGAATTGTATGATTATAATTCGATTTATATTTGTTTTTTAAACTTTATCTAAACTAGTGATTTTGTCAAATTTTATTTTGCATAGTTGAAATCATAAGTCAATTGAAGCTAGACCACCAAGGAAAACCTGGAAGCACTGGAAGGCCGTTTCATCATATTGTGGGACTCTTCAGCAGTGCGCATCCACGATTCCACCTCGCGAGGTAGTCCCTGGGTTCGAATCTCGTGAGACGGGATCTTGGATGCGCACTACTGAAGAGTCCCACAATAGGACGAAATGGCCGTCTAGTGCTTCCAGGTTTTCCATGGTGGTCTAACTTCAATTGACTCATGATTTCAACAATGCAAATACTTAAATCTCGACAAAAACCCTTTCTGATAAAACTTTATTTTGCATTGAATTTCTATTAAGTTGATTGTAAATCACCAGAGATGAGTACAATTCTACAGTATGCATGACTGATTGGTTACATAGTTTCAAATAATTAGTCCCTATGATAAATTTCGATTATACAATGAGAAGAAGAAGTTTATCAGAATTATGTGATGTGTTTGCGCAATACATTTCGAACAATATGATCACATATAATATACTTGTTAAGACATTTTTCTATGAAAACTAGAAAGTCAACTAGACAGATAGAAAGGTAAGCCACAGCGAAAGAAAATAAAGTACACACGAAACCAATGTGATAACCACTCTGGATAATGAATCAACATTATCAGGTTAGGTTAATGGTAAGAACAAACTATTTTTAAATACATAAAGAGGGTTTTCAGTTTCCTTATATCTAAGGCTTTAATAAACTTTAGTATAAGCCCTTGAAGGTCTTTGTACAACACTACAAATTGTGACTTGATATCAACTTTATGTTAATTTTATTTCATTTATTTATTTACTTTGAAAAAGTGGCTTACATTAGGTCACGAAACGTCAGATATACAATTTTTCTACTCATTGAGGTATAACAGAAATTAGGTTTATTATTGATCAGTTAAACTGTTTTTGCATTCATTATTGAACTATTTAAAGCTATCAAGATCATAATCAGTAGTATTGTCAATATAGTTGAATATGAACTCATTAATAATCGGTGAAATAGAGAATAAATAATTAATAAACGTTATTCTCAAGTCACATTTCTAATGACAGTTCAATTTAACACTTACAGTATACACATATCTACAACAAAATTGCTTAATTGCATGGGAATGTTTGTTCTTTTTGTTTTCTAATTAGAATATGTCCTCATTATTTGTAAAGATGATTTTTTTTCGTTGACTTCATCAATTTACTTATTAACTGTATCAAATTATTCAACAGTTTTGTAGGAGAATAATTAAGGTGAAGTGAATAATGTAAAGTAGTTGCAAAATGTATTTATGAATTTACATAACGTGTAAATTACCAGTCAATTGAAAAGAATGTCAAAATTCAACAGGTCAGTTACTTCTTTATCATGTACCGTCTTACTTACACCTGTTACCCCCAATGCAGGATAGGCTGCCGACCAGCATTCTCCAACCCACTCTGTCCTGAACCCTCCTTTCTAGTTCTATCCAGTTTTTGTTCATTCTTCTCATGTCTGTCTCCATTTCTGGGAGTAATATGTTCTTTGGTCTTCCTCTTCTCTTTTGATCTTCAGGATTCCATGTGAGGGCTTGCCTTGTGACGCAGTTGGGTGATTTTCTCAATGTGTGTCCTATCCACTTCCAGCGTTTCTTCCTGATTTCTTTCTCCGCTGGAATCTGGTTTGTTCTCTCCCACAGTAGGTTTTTGTTGATAGTGTCTGACCAACAGATCCAAAGTATTTCGCATGGACAACTGTTAATAAACACTTGTATTTTCTAGATGATGGCTTTCGTAGTTCTTCAAGTTTCCACACCACGCAGTAGATTTGCCTTCACATTTGTATTGAAAATTCTGACTTTGGTGTTGGTTGACAGTTGTCTTGAGTTCCAGATGTTCTTCATGCATTTTGTGTTGTATCGGAGAGTCTTGCTTTTTTCTTTTTGTATGTTGAGACCTACTGCTGCTGAGGTTGCAGCTACGTCTAACTGTACTTTGATATTATCTCAGAGAAAATTTTTATTATGTCTATTTTATCGGTTAAACTTTCGAAAAAATCTCTATTCACTTCAAATGATAAATGATATTTCAGGGAATATTTTAATTCTCCTTAAAAAAACGGACCATATTTTAAAATTAGTTTGTAGTTTCTTTTTTTGTCAGAATTGGTTGAAGTTAAACATTAACACAGTTGGATGTCGGCTCAGTGGTCTATACGTTAAGCATTCACCCACGAGACCAATAGGTCCTGGGTTTGAGTTCAACATACGGGATCGTGGTTGCGCATTTCTGAGAAGTCCCATACTAGGACGAAATGACCATCCACTGATTTCAGGTTTCCCATGGTGACCTAGCTTCAATTGACTCATGAATTCAACTTTTAAATTTCTTTTTTTTTAATGAATTATTTTTCATTTGCTAGTTTCTCAACAGTGATTTTATACTATTGTTGGGTAGTAGACTATCTAGCTCAATTTAATAGTTTCAAATGGAAAAAGATTGGTAGAAATCTGGGACATTGTAAAATCACATTCTTAGTTCGTTATTCCTATGTTATAATCATAAAGTAATGTTTACAAAAACCTCCCATCAAATCTGTCTAATACACATACATAGTGAAATAACCTTACTGAGGTTAAAAAACAAACAGCTGATGAAACTAGAAATAAAAACGGTATTATTGTTATCCAAAGAGTACAATATCTGATATTTAGACTAAAGTTATATCAGCCTGTAATTTGTATCTGATGAATTACATTACGTATATTCAATAACACCAGAAAAAAAAGTTTTTCTCTTACAAAATCTTTATTCATAAAATCAATTCTTTTTCTTCTTATCATGTAATAACAATAATAGAGGAAATTATTAGTCTCTAAGGTATAGAAAATCTTAATAAGAATACTTATCATCTCAATTATTATTGTTCATCTATATAATTTATCCAAATCTAAGTATGACTTATAGCTTTAGGCATTGATTTGTAATAAACTTTTTGTTTGTTTCTTTGTTTGGATGAACTAAATTTAGTTTTTGACATTATTGTAGACAGAGTAGAAGGTAATTAGAGTGAAAGATTAGTTTATTGAATAAATTTTAGTCTTGTATACATTATCTGTATAGATGTCTTCTTCAAAAGAACTATTGTTCTAGTGAGAAGCAGTAACCAGCGGAGTTCGACCAGGTCTGTTGTGAGATATCAACTCACTGAAGACATTGGTGAATGGTTGCTCAGTTTCGTGGATTGGTTGAAGTTAGACTTTAATAAAGTTGGATGCCGGCTCAGTGTTCTAGTGGTTAAGCACTGGCGCGCGAGACTGATAGGTCCTAGGTTCGAATCTCGCGAGGTGGGATCGTGTATGCGTACTGATGAGGAGTCTCACAATAGGACGAAATGGCCGTCCAGTGCTTCCAGGTTTTCCATGGTGGTCTAGCTTCAACTGACTTATGATCTCAACTATATAAAAAAATATATCATATACTATGATCAGTTTCTAAAATAGATTTTAGTCTAAAATGAATACAGTAAACAAAAAAACAGATTGATAAGTAAAATGTTTTCAATAAAGTAAGTGACAACTCTATTCGCTCTTACTTATGATAACACTAATTAATTGCGGAACATTGCTACACAATACAATTTAAGTAATCTATTCGGACAATTGAAGTTATACGTTCAGCTTGACTAATGTGTGAAAAGAGAAAATATAGGAAAAAGAAGAATAATCTCGAATAAAAGTAAACTATTTACTGATAGAAAAAATGATGAATTATTATAAAATCAATTATCCGAATATGAAAAAAACAAACATTTAACATGTTTATTTTTACGGTTTCTGGTGAAGTAGCCGTTAGTAACAAATAATACAAACCTATAATCAATGGGAAAATTTATCAAACACAGGTCTTTCTTCGTACTTTGTTTTGAAGAAAAACCATAGACATTTAAGACGAAAAGAAAGACAGGTTGAGAAATGACCACCATAGATATCTTCCTAAACAACACATCTTTCTGTAGTATTTAGTAAAAGAAACTAAAGTCTGACTTATTTGTTTACTGCATTCAAATATATAAACAATGAATTGATGAACCTACTTAACCATTAACAAAATTACTTAGTCAGAAATGAGAATCGAATTATGAGCAATTTCTGATACTTGTGTATGCATTCAATAAGCTAGAAAATTTCCGCTTGATTTATACAAACAGAATTCATTCATTTGGATAAATTTTGTTATGGTTTAACTGTTTGAAACCTTGTTTACCAGCATTGTTCAAAAAAGTTTATTTTTTCCTTAAAGAGTTTTCCAATCAGTATTAATTGTCATAACCTTTTAGTCTTTTTTCCTATTCTCAGATGAGGACATTTATTCTCTCTTTTTTTAAACATTCGGTTACTTGATTATAGATTTACTACTGGTGAATAATCCCCAAGAATAAATAGTCATGCCGACCATGATAGTTTTACTGAACGCACCACTAGCTGAAGGTGTTTTGTGGAATATTTACACTAAACTATGTTTCAACTCGACGTAGAACTAATCTCCTATTCTATTTGATCTTACAATCAATTATCATAAACTGTTTATTTATTTAGCCTTAGATCATTTTATGATTATTTGAATACACTACATTTTACAAAGTATTTTATGGTTACTCAGTGATATTACTCTTTTTTTAACTGTTTTTGTCAAGTCATCTTTCCTTTAAACCAAAGAAGCTGATTTATTTAATTATTAACGTTTATGCAATTATTATCAGAAAATGGTTTTGTGGAGCATATAGTGATTCGAGTTCATGAGTCATTTGAAGCTAGACCACCACGGAAAGCCTGGAAGCACTGGACGGCCGTTTCGTCCTAGTGGGGAACTTAATTACTTCTTCTCAATCACACGAACGTTTTCTACCGTCTAAAATAATGTTCTCAAAAGTTTCTTTCACATACTTGTTATTTATTTGTAACAGAATAATCAAACTTTTTAGAAAAATGTTTTCCGTACATTAGTAGTTGATGTTTACATTAACTTATGAACAAGATTATACGGCGAGTCTATAATTGGACAACCTTGGAACGAATCTTAAGTGACCTTGAGAAATGTTAGACAATCAGTAAACAGTCAGCATAGAGTAAAAATATATTATACAAAACTAAATAATTAAAGTGGATACACTTCTTTTATCTGATCCAAAAACTTGTCAAGATTAGAAAAAGGTTCAAAAGTTCCAAAATCGTAATGCATAAGGTAGAGGAACTCATCCATATGGCTGCGTAATAGTTTATCTCTGGAGCTATGATAAGGTCACAAAAACTCTCTCAGCCTCGAACACATAGCTTCATTATTGTTTGTGTGTACTCCGGTTGTTTAAATTTATCATTTTTATTATGGGTATGTCCCTACAATACTCATACCACCACACAGCCGTAGCTTCAGTAACAGCTACGATTATTACAGTCAATGTTACTGGTGCTTTTATTATACAGTTGGCGGCAATTATTATAATATGCCTTAGTCTCGATCTAGATCGAGCGATAAAGGTTCCTATTCTAGTAAACGTCTTCCTTCAACATATATTACATCGAAGGACAACATCACGGTAGTCTGAACAAGGTTAGCAAGTCTTTTAATACTCGTAATTACAAATACAGCAACTTCTTAGTAGTTTCATCTGTTGTGGCCGCTTAATTGTCACGTCTTCTCTAAAATTCTCTGTGAACCGATCGTACATGAGCATCCGGTACTGAAATTGGCGCCATGACTTTGAAATCCCTCAAACGTTTCTGATTGGCTCGTCCATAAATTATAGTCTCGCCGATTATTCTCACAATTATACTAAACTCCATTTCTATGTTCTTTTGATATTAAAATATTACATATTGTAATCAGCCGATGAAAAACTTCAAAAAAATGGATCCATTCAAAAACTTAGTGTTTACTTTCTTTCAAATTATTGAAATAAGCGATACGCACGACACATTTTTCATGAATAATGTAATCATATCTGCAGTGGTCAAAATAGTTTACTCTTTAATTTATTGTAGAAATGCATTACTTTTGTGTGTAGAGTTTGATGTTTTATTTGTTATCCCATTAGGACTCAGTAGCTAAGTGGATAACGGAATAGCTTTTCAAGCGAACGGTACTGGTTTTGAGTCCTAGAGTGAACATCAACTCTGAGATTCAGGTACATCCGGCTGACGAATACCAAATAGGACGAAACGCGCGTCCTGGATTCCACTGCAAGCCACTATCCATCTTTTTCATTAGTATTGTACAAATTACTGTACTTTGACAACTCATTCTATTCAGTAGTATATTCATGAATACATTATAAATTTCGTAAAATGAAATAAAAGTAAAGGTATTTTATCCTTAATATTTCTCTTTTCTAAGTAACTTTTAAATATTCTAAGAAATGATATTATTAGTTACATCCATTAATCAAGATAATTATCATAAATGATAATTATGTTAACTACTTACTTTTAAAGAAATACAGAACACTTGCAATTATCTTTTTTCTTTTTTTTCTGGGTTCGAGTCCCGGAGTAAACATCAACTCTGAGTTGCAGGTACATCCTGCTGGTGAGTCCCAAATAAGACGAAACGCGTCTCCTGAATTCGACTGCTAGCCACTATCCAAAGTTGTTTATCGCAACCTTCATTTAGAGATCATTTTTACAAAGTAAATCCATATAATCTGAAAAAGAAATCAGGTCAATAAACAATTCAGATTTTTATTTAATTAATTTGATTTCGTGTTGATAACACTTTCTTTTTTTACGCTTAAACTCTATTCGAATATTCATTAATTGTGAATAGTAAAATTGATAAAATGGATAGTTTATTGAATTGAGCTAAATGCTTATAAGCACAATGTGAAATAATGAATGATAAGGAGAAGTCCCACAATAGGACGAAACGGCCATCCAGTGCTTTCAGGTTTTCTATGGTGGTCTAGCTTCAGTTGATTCATGATTTCAACTACATAATAAATAATTGCCATTTATGATCAATATTTAATTAATGTAGTTTAATTAGCTGACAATAATAGTATAATATCAGAAAGGGTTTTGTGGATATCATAGTAGTTTTAATAGTTGAGACCATTAATGTAACGAAACGACCGTCCAGTGCTTCCAGGTTTTCCATGGTGGTCTAGCTTCACATGACTCATGATCTCAACTATTAAAATAATAGTTTACCTACGATTCGTAATATTAGAAGAGGTGTAGCAAATGTAACGTATCTGTCAAGTCAAAGAGGATATCTAGATTACATGTGAACTCTATAAATATAACTCTAGGTTTATTTTTTTTCCGGTTGAATGAGTAGGTAAATAAGGTGAATGAGCACTTGAAAAATAGTAAATGCCATTATAGAGTTTAGTACCGGTTTACTATCACGTGATGACATTTCTACTTAGGTTATGCCGAAGTTAACATGATCAAAGGAAACTGTTCTTATGGATAGTGTAATGAAATTTATTTTATTGTATAATTCTCAATTTATACAATAAGCGCTTGAAACATTTATTTAATTAAATATGTTTACAAATTAGGTTGATAGTTTTGTTGGCCAAACTTTGAACCAGTAATTCACTGATTTTTTAAACAGGTTCTGATACCATTTATGATGTATTTCACACTTATTCAGTTGATCAGAATTGAATTCTGAGTTTTCAACATGCAGACGAAATTGAAAATTGGTTAATATACTATTTGATTAAGACTCGAGGATCTGGAAGTTAAGCGTCCGTGCACGAGGTTGAAGGTCTTGGGTTTGATTTCTCGTTGTGAAGTTGTGTATGCGCACATTTGGGTAGTTAGTCTCGTACTGGAAAGAAATGCTCCTTCGGTGCTCCCAAGTTTTGGATGACTGCCTAACCTAAACTAGTTCGTAATATTAATAAACCCTATACAGGAAATAAAGAAATAGATTTTAGTAGATAGCAAACCTGAAAGTATAATTAATCAATGCTAACGATAAAAAGTGATGATGGAGGTAAGACTCAATCATTAATTTAAATCCCGTTAGCAATAGCTACCATAAATAACGAAATATTGGCTCTTTCGTCCTTACAAATTTCAGTTAAATCTTGGTTTAAATGTTTAGGGATTTATGATATTCAAGATTGGAAATGATCAGCCTCTGTTCCTATATGAGTATTGTAGTGTCGGCCGATGTGTTAAGCCCATATACCTTATTCTAGCTTCTGGACAAGCCAATTTACCTAACCATCTTGAGTCACATTTTGACCTTGTTAATTATTCATCTGTCAACCCTGAGTGTTTTTATATGAGCGTATATGTGTGTACACTTCTTATCCTATCCATTAGATGTCTGTAATTTATTTTTATCTCGCTATAACTATTGATTTAGGCTTGATTAAAGCGAGTTGGCTTACCCAACATCTCCAATGTGCGTCATTTTTGCTTCGTTCTCTTCTATTCACTTCATCCCTCTGATTTATTGTCCATATCAATGAGTGTTCAAAATATGTCTATTCAAAATCCATTCTCGTATTTGACGTATTTAATTCTGTTATTCATCAACGCGGATTAAATCATGTATTACATACGAGGATAGACGTGATGTATATTTTGACGTCAATCATTCATATGATCTAATTGGAGTCATATCTTGGCCCACAGTATCTTGAGCAGCATGCCTCGATGTTAACTTATATTACACTTTTCAGTATATTTGGTATGTGGTTAACAGTGGAATCCAGAGTTCAAGTTGCTTCCTATTTGAAGTGATGTATACTAAGCTCAAGTCCTTTTATGAACAACAACACTGACATTCAGGTATATCCAGATGGGGAATCCCGAATTGGACTAAGGGAAGGGAAAAATAGTGTTCAGTTTCATATTGTAGGAGATATACTACAAAAAGATTCAGTCCTATTTACTAATATCATGTGTATGATCTGAAATGTTTTAAATCACGAATTGTTTCGAACTAAAGTAAAAAAAAACGTTTTGCCAGATTTTTTCTTCAACTTCCGTTCAAACTATTCACATAGTTTAAAATGGTTATTTCTATTCGTTTCACAGGTACTGTTATATGTGAAGGGGGTTCCAAAAAAAAAGATTAAAAATTTTTTTTTCTAGAAATACTTGGCAAAATACTTTTTCTCTTTACAGTAAAATTAAGTTTACTGTGTTACTATTCAAAGTTTGTGGCGGTCGATTTTCGATATTATCCTTAACTTCGTATATTGTTCGTCTTGATAACCGTTACTCGATAACGTCCTAACGGTGCATAAATCAGAAGACGAATACGAAGGGCTGATTGCGTTTATTATTGAACCACACACAGTTATCCAATATTACAGGCACGTTAAGCAAGCATGAAAGAGCAGTGCCGTAAAATAGGCGAGCGAGCGTAAGAGCCGAATGAGTGAGTAAGCGCGTACAATACGGTGTAGCGTAGAGCAGAGAGCAATCAGGCAATCAGAAAACAGGATTAAGATGTACATATATATATATATATATAAGTGGAAAAGCATGAATCATCGGATCAATTAAGCGATTAATAATAATGCTAGCGGAATGAATACATGCGTAGACAGTAAGCAATGTTCAAGCGTATATAATAAAAGTACAATGGTATAGATAGGTTGTTATTGTATGAATGACTGTCCATTAAATAAGTTAACAAAAGGGCTTAGCCAGATTAGATGTAAACAAACTCAATTGTATCTGAGTTGCTATAATTTGTATTAATTTAATTTCGGTTATTCATTTACTCTTAAAAAAAGTGGCCTACATTAAGTCACGAAACACCAGAAATATAATTTCTCTACTTATTGAGATAAATATATATATATATATATATACTTAATATTAGCTCTCTATCTAATGCTCAATTTATTTGAGCATCTATCAAGTTCAATCTTGATATTGATAACTATTTTCTTTTGGCAAACAGTATTTCATGTATGGCTGATTGGTTTATTTTTTCCAAGTTAACATTGGTTATTTCTTTTTCCAAAGCCTTAGGGCAAAATGAAGACGAAACTTTTTATGAGTTTTAAGCAAAGATAGATTGTGCTACCTGAGGCTAATAAGTATCAACTAAGATGAAATGGGTATCCTGGATTACAACATTAACCACTATCTTTATTTATTTAAATACTGATGACTTAATGAGAATATCAACGGATTCCATTTAAGATGAATGAAGGCTGTCAAGAGGCTGATTAATTCATTCGTTAATATATGAACACTAGTAAGAATCAAATGTACACAAATAGATTTTAGGAAGGGTTTGTCCAACATAAGATTCTTATTTCCCTTAAACTTGATCAACATTTAACTATGCTGGGATATAATTTGAATTTAAATATATTCCTTCCATAAAGAAACACTGATCCACTTTATTCGTCATCACAATATACCAATGAAAGTTTATAATAAAACTCATGAAATAAAGTACCATGTTCTTCACAAACTGATCTATATCATTTGTAATCAAAATTTGATTGTCAATTATATCAACATAAATCTTTACATAGACTTTAAATTATACTTTCATAAACTTCTTAACAATAATAAAAACTATGAGAGATAGTGGGTAAGTGTTATATCTTGAACTTAGATACTTAGTATGTCGCGTGATAATTGAGCACTAGAACACTAGAACCATCCCAAGTCCCAAAATCAGAAGACAAGTAGGATGAATGTTATTCCAAACAGTGTCAATTATGGTACAAAACGGTCAGGTATTTATAGTTTTTACTAGAAACGAAATCATCATTATAGTTATCCAATCCACACACAGGGGGTTATTTGCATTGTTCAATAGGGAATCTACACGTAGTGATGCTAGAATATCCTTCCAAAAGCTGATTGGATGGAATATGTTCAGCTCCTTCTGGGCTTCTTAGAGCTTCCTCTACTTCCCCTGTGGACCATCCTCACACCTCCACCCTTTAAAGTCCGTTGTGTAGGACCCTTTTCTAGGATCCACTTGAAACTGGGTTACTACATTCCTCTTGTGGCTCATCACTATCGAAGGTTGTACCGCTTTGCCCTTGCGTCGTTTATCTCTTCTACAGTAAGTGAATGGAATAAATCAAAGAAAAAAACAAAAAAATATTTATCAGTGAAAAAACAGTTTGTAGAACTTAAATAAAGATTTCAGTTTTCCAATGGTTAATGTTAAAGACTTTAATTGTTCAATATGTGATGGAATATTTACATTTTAAACTGATTGTTTCGATTTTATTTTGTAACGATAGGTTTTATTATATTTTGACTTAAGCTAACAGTGAAATTCAGGAAGGACATTTCATTCTATCTACAATTCATCATCTGGATGCACCAATGAACCAGTATGAATGTACAAATTAAATATCAACTCATTATCTATTGAGCTTAAAAGTTCAAATAACCACTGGGGTGTGGGTTATTTACATCCACATAAGTAGTATATGGCGTAGGTCAGACATAGAATGTATTTGGACAGAAGATCGATAACGAAAGATCGGAAACGAAACGCAATTGGTATGAAAATGCATGAATAATTAAATCAGAGAAGGTGGACTGATATTTGCAGAAGAAACAGTCAATATTGAGACAATTGACTGTTATTTTGCAAATTAACTGTTAAATGTATGGTTATCAGATTTTAGTGAGACAGTCTGTAATCTGTGCTTAAATACATTCGATTGTCCCCACCCGTGATCACCTTCACTACACCGTTAACCTCTTCAATTAATTATGGAGTCATTCATCTAAAAGTTTGTGTTTTCCCGTTAATCATTCTTAACAACAGCAACTGATCAGGTGAAATTAGAAAAATAATAAGCTTTTATATAGGTTCTTTTAGTAGTCCTATATCTGACTCAAACTAGATAGGACGAATGATTGTTATTGATTATATATGTCATCAATCCTCGTATATAATCATCGACTTAAATCACGTTGATGAATAACGAAATTAAATTAATCAAATACGAGAAAGAAGTTTGAATACGTATATTTCGTACAATCGTTGATCAAATAGTGAAGCAAGACAAAATGACGCGCGATGAAAAAGGCGAATGAGACAATTCAATTTACCCAACCGTAAATCGATATTTATAATCAGACAAAAACAAGTTACAGACATAAAGTGAGTAAGATAGGAAATGCATATACAGTCACTGAAAAGGTCAAAATGTTGCTAAAGTAGGATGAATAGTTTGGTCTATCCATAAACTAGGAAAAGCTATATGGGCTTGACATAGGGTCGGCTCTTACATTCTTTACTCATAATAAGTTTATACTTTACATTTTAAATATCATTTTGGATTATAATGATGATTATATCTAAATTTTGTTATATATTTATATTTTACAGAAGTCAACTACTGTATTTTCCTATTTTTTACCTTTTTTGTTTTTCTAGTTTTTGCAACTTTCATAATGTCAACTATCATTTTGTCAGAAAATCACAAGTAGTTATTCAGTGGGTATACGCGGGACTGTGTGGGAGCATTTCAAGAGAGAGAGCGGACACTCCTCACCCTCGGGAGTACTAGGGCATTTGAGGGCTTAATTTAATTACCAGATATGTTATTCTGAAAAGAATTATATTTATTACAGGTAGTTATTTAGTGGGTAAAATTAAATAATAGTAACACCACTTTAATCATGAATCGATCTAAGTTAGACCATAACTGAACACCTGAAAAAAAGATTGTTTCTTTCGAGTATGAGACTCTTGTAGATGAAACGGACGTTCAGTACTTTTTAGTGGTGGTTCGTCATTTTAATAAAATTCAACAATCTGCACAATTCCATACCGACAACAGTAGTATCAAATGAATATTACTTTGTCTTTTAGTGTTTTTGATACCAGTTAATTAATTTCATATGTAATCATTTTGGCATTGGTTACTTTATTTGTTTGAATTACTGGCTGTTCATTCTGTTCTACTTTATGGTTGTGAGATATGACCTTGAAAATTGAGGATAGTTTTTAGTTTACCAACATTTAACAATAGATCCCTTCGAATTACTGCTTGCCGATGTTGACACCACCGAGTGAGCAATCCTCAGGTTAAACGTACTGTATTAGGTAAAGATGGTAAGTTGGTTGGTGTAGTAGTGAACCACCTTCAACTGAGGTGGTTGGAACACATATTACGTACGCCTATCCTCTGCTTACCTCGATGTGAGATATCTGCCAGTGAAGGAGAAAGAAGGGATAATTATAGAGCCTGCTGAACCAAGACTTGTCATCTCTCCATAACTTAAGTGACAGTTAGATTGAACCATGTTGGTAGGTGTAGCCTTAAACGATCGAATACTAACGAGTTTTGGGATTAAAAGTTGTGAGTTTTGAGTGATATGACTCAGAAAGATTCACTTACTGTTTGTATTAAACTGCTTGCAATTTTTATTTCTATAAATAATTCTTTGTTTTTGAATCATATTATTCATGACCAATCTCCACAACCAATGGTATAATTGTTACGTCTGTTACTCTGGCATTTTTCATGATTGCTTCATTTCGTTATGTTGATGTGGTGTTGCAACTTGAACCGATGCGTTTGAAACCTGGAGTTTGAAAGTTTAAAAACTGATATGAAAATCAATCTAAAATGACCGTTTAGCAACCACTTGTTTTTAATGATTATTAAGCTGGTGTTTGTTTCTTTGCAAACTTTGTATTTATAAATGACTTTGCTAACTAAATGATGGTATCCATTATACACAACGTATTATTCTGGACCTCAAAGTTATGGAGAGTTGGTGATCCTATGAAGATTGATGTTCTATGATATACCGTGTTCGACTGCTTTCATCTTGACCGGACTATGCTTCACATGAGTAAAGCAGAGTTACACTTACTGAAGCCTTGTGTAAATACTTCACATTATCATATCAATGTTTTGACGGGATTTTAAGCAACCCGTATTGTCACAAATATCTCTTTCTTTTTTTATACAAAGACCTACCTTGTCCACTTCATTACCATTACCGTTCGAACAAATATCATTACATAAATAGCACGTCATAAGTCCTACTTACAAATTGTATTGTTGAGATCAGTCTTTATGCTGCCAAGGGTGTATCTATTGTTTTAATTTAAGGCAACATATTTTTACCCCAAAATTTCACACTTCTTATATAAGTTTCATATAGCTTTGTAATTGAAATGAGATCCAAAGTTCGTGATATATATAATATAAACTGAGCCGTTTTGTATGCTTTCACTATGGACTATTGTTTCGTTGTGTGACCTCATAATTAATTACACCTTTAAGGCAACTAAAATATTTTATTATTTTAAAAATATTCTTTCACGTACAGAAATATTTCACTTAGTTAATATTCCAATCAGTTCGACAAGTAGATATCCTTTTGTTTAAAAAAATGTTTAAAATCTAGTTTCACCATTCAATAGAGATTTGCCTTCTTTGAACAACTTTTTCTGGTTAGCGTTTTTTTAGCGAATTGGTTTTCTATGGGACGGGGTCGCTAACCCCATGCCTAATGTTATGTCTTGATCAAGGTCGTCGCTAATTTGTTATGACCTTACAAATTAAACAAGGACGTAACTCGCGTGAATTATCCACCAATAGAATACGACTTCTCCGACCTTAACTCTGTAACAATCAAGAACGTCCAATTAGTATGAGTAATCTCGCGTCCTTATTGATCTCTATCCGCCTAGCCCGTCCACTTGAGTCCAGAACACCAATAGCAGCTTCTGTTATGCGAATATATGCGAATCGTTTGTTTCAAGCATACTTTGTTTATATACCAGACAGGCAGACCACAACACAGTATAAAATAGAAAATAATATTTGTACAAAATCAAGCCAAATGAGGCTGTGAACGTGGGAGACAATAATCAATAAACTGAGTATAACTTAGGGACAGTAAATCATATAATAATCAATAGGTCGAAATGAAGCTTATAATGAAATGAATATAGATATAGATAATCTAGTTACTGAATAGTTATACAATAGGAATATACATAGAATAATAGTCCAATAATAGGTCCCGTAAGTTATCCGCACTTACTTCTTCCCTAGTATATAACACCCAGCCCTCCTCCTTTATCAGGGCTTGGGACCGGCAGTAGCCTCCAGAGGAGCTACAGGCCAAAGGAGAAGAGGAAGACCAAAGAACACATTACACCGAGAAATGGAGACAGACATAAGAAAAATGAACAAAAATTGGATAGAACAAGAAAGGAAGGCTCAGAACAGAGTGAGTCGAAGAATGCTGGTTGACTGCCTATGCTCCATCGGTAGTATCAGGAGTAAGTAAGTAAGTAAGTAATAAATTAAATAAAAAAAATAAAAGAAACAGAAAGCAATTTAATTAATTCATAAAGTTAATAATCAAATGAAAAAAAGTTTTTTTCTCTCTCTTCAGTTTTCTTTTTTTTTCATTTAAATCATTAATCAAAACCAACTGTTCAATAAATCAGAATGAAAAAAAACGAAGGTAACTTTTTTCTCTCTTTTTTCTTCCTATTTTGTGTTTATTCCAATTTCCTTTTTAATCACTCATTTATATACATTATTTGACATCAATACAAATGTTTGTTGTTCAAGTATACATATAAAGATAATATTTTTTTATTAATATGTCCTAATTCAAAAATTCTAACCCTACTAGTATTATTCACTAGGATCATCTATTTTCATAAACTGATGAGTTCAGTTGACTACTAATTTTTTCGAAAGTTTGGGGGGGGAGGGGGAAAAAGAAAAAAAAAGAAAACAGATTTCTGAAAAAAAAAAGAAAAAACTGATAAGAACTATTGATTAGTCTTTTTGATCAAATGAATAAATAGTCCATTCTATATTTTTTTTTCATTATTGATAGAATGAATAAGATAAAATAAGTTTTATTATGTAAATAAAGTTTATGATTGTGATTGATATGCTGATATTGAGGTTTTTCTTTTTCTTTTTTTTTGTTTAGTACAGAAAGAAAACAATATACACAAGAACACACTTAAAGTTACACATGGTAAGCAGATATTGAATCAAATATGATAGATATATCTTTCAGTATAGGATTATGGAGATTGTTGAGATTCATTAAGATGATGAATTTATCTAAGTTAGATTAATATTGAAAACTTGGATGCATTAGACGGTCGTTTCGTTTTAGTATGAATGTTTTGTGAGATGCTTGCTCATTGATTCTGTGGTTAAGCATTGACATGAGAAACCGAAAATTCCAGGTTCGATTCTTGAAGGCAGGGTTGTGGATACGCATTCCTAAGTAGTCCCGTACTTGGACGAAATCCCCGTCCACTGCTTCCAAGTTTTTGATGGTGGTCTAACTTGAATCAGTTTATGATTTCAATGGAATAATTTTTTACGGTGAAACAATTATCAGCTGTATAATATTTGGATTAGCAGACATATATTTCATGCTAGTTCGAACCAATTCAACGACACAGACCCATGATCCTCAAGTATCATGACGGTTACAATATTGTTTAGTGTTTAACATTCCCCAACTGCTTTTACAGTTAGTGACCTTCATGTAGTGTAATTGATGAATAACTGACAAAAGGATAACTATCGAGTACACATTGATTTTCAATTGTTCTTCAAATGATCTCAAGTTTTGACGGGAACTGATAGATGACTACACAGAAAAGCCAAGTGACCATTTATGTCAACAATACTCATTTAGTAACTAGTGATCCAATTTAAAATACATCTCATCTGAGTTTCCATTAGCATGTAGTAAAGATTGCATTAGACATTGATCATGCTAGGTGAAAAACTAAAACAAATGATAACTTACTTGCAATACATTAGAAAAGTGCACTCTCAGCAAATAACTACAAACAGCCTATAGTTATAGATTTGATGATATTTTACTAAATTTAAATTATTGGTAGAATCAAGAATACGCAGTTCATCCGATTAAAGACTGATCAATTAGATTCTCCTTTCAGTCGGTGTTAACATTGCTTTACAGGCTACTTCGTTCTGAGGAAGTGACAAGCAAGAGGAACGCCATATCTTCGATTCTGTCGGCTAGTCATAATCTAAAAAAGTATGGTGATACTTTGTTATGATTCTACCGAAATAAATCTAATAGACTAATTTCGTTTTTATATTGATATATATTTAGTAACCCATGAGCAATATATTCAATGCTGAATTGTCATTTTCCTCTCTTGTGTTGTTTTTTCTTGATATTATTCTTTAAAGAGAATCAGATAGGTAAAATGAAATAACTTGGCATTTAAGTTCTGCCAGTTTTCAGGTTTACTTTAGTTTTGTTAATCAACCAGACGTTTGACGTTAAACGAATATATATATATATATATATATATATATATATATATATATCATGGATTCGTCATTATTTTTTCAATAATCGTTTATGCGTCTTGTGTTTCAGTTGAATATAAATGTGTTCAAAATTTTGATTTTCGTGAACATGCAATATACACTGTTTTGTTTGACATTTAGTATTTCACAGTATATATATATATATATTTCCGCGGTGGGTTACGTCAAACAAGTTAAAATTATTGATAATTTTCCTAGGAAATATTGTCCAACTAATGAACATTATTCTAATCGGTGATATAATTTATTACTATTAATCAGGATAGGGTTGTAGGACTTGTTGAGTTTTGATTGAGACCATCAATCGATCAATGTTAGACCACTATTGAAAACCTGAACGCACTGGAGGGCTGTTTCGTTCTAGTGTGAGACTCATTACCAGTGCGCGATCCCGTATGCGAGATTCGAACCCAGGACCTTCCGTTTTGAGCTCGAACGTTTGACTTCTAGACCATTGAGCCGGCATTTAACAGTGTTAATGTTTAACTTCGATTAATCCACGAAATTGTGCGACCATTTTCAATTGTTTTCTATGGGTAACTGCCTCAAACCAGAAACGGATTGGCTCCACTGGTAACGGCTTCTTACGGTGACTCCGAGAATTATCTTTTGATGCTGGTCACTATTGAGCACATGATAATCATCTTCATAGGGTTTAGGTAGTTCAGTATAGTTGATTGGTCGAAGTTAGATATTAACACTAGAAGTTAAACGTTCGAGCGCGATAAACGGAAGGTCCTGGGTTCGAATCTCGCGTACGGGATCGTCGATGAGCGCTGGTATTGAGTCCCATACTAGAACGAAATAGCCTTCCAGTGCTTCCAGGTTTTCAATAGTGGTCTAACATTGATCAACTCGTGGTCTCAACTACCGTTAATATTTTTTTCAGTCAGTGACTTTTATTTGTAATGAATGTAACGAAGTGTGCGTGTTTTCAGACAGCTGTCGATAAACGTAGGAATAATTATACCAAATGTATATATATATATATATATATTACTGGATCTTAATCAGGTTATGTAAGGAATGGACTGTATATGAACATTTGAAACTTACTAGTCTCAGGGTATAACGATCGATATATAACCTGAATATTGTAAATTATGGTATACGCTGGAGTTTTGAAGCTTCGTGATGGGAAATTTAAAATCAAGTTAGAAAAGCTAGTTTTGTAGTGTTTGACTTCAGTGACAGTCATTAAAATGTTATGTTAACACTTAGTAAAAATGTAACGCATAATTGTTCAGGTTTCCTTCAAGCTATGCAATCGTAATTAGTAACCATGCTTTCTGTTATCTACTATTATTTTTCATGAATTTAATATCTATAAGGTATAGCGATTCTGATCAATAATTTGTCGTCTACAGAGAGTGACATTTTACAAGTTTAATTTTTATAATGTGATGAATCCAATGTGACCTTGTTCAGATTTTATCGATTTCCCGAGATATTCAACTTTTATACATAGTACTTATATAAATAATTTATGTATTTGATAATACACATGTAGATGAATCTCGAATTGGGATTTTTCGATCTGATTTTCTATGAACAACGATTCAAACGTCTCTGCGTAATTATTATTATGCGAGTGTTAATCTGGCGGCTTACTTGAATATCTGGGCTACCTGTTCCTACCTTCTTCATATTTCAAGAAGTTATCCACGTTTTTATTATCAGAAGGGGTTTTTTGGAGATTTAGTATTTTCATAGTTGAAAGCGTGAGTCAATTGAAGCTAGACACATCATTTTGTCTATTAATCACATAACCTATTCAGATGCATTTATGAAAAGTGTACGACCTTTCACTGTACAAGCAGCCTAGCGTCCTTGTTAGTCCTCTGTTCGCCTAGACCGTCGTGTTGAGTCCACAACGCCAATAACAGCTTTCACTAAGTGAACCATTTATTTCAAACATACTTGGTTTATATCTCAGCTAAACAGACCTCATCATACCATAAAATAGAAAATAATATTCGTACAAGATCAAACCATATGAGGCTATGAACGTGGGAGATAGTAATCAATAAACTGAGTATAATTTAAGGACAGTAATTCGTATAATCATAATTCATAGGTCAAAATGAAGCTTATAATAAGAGGAATATAGATGTACATAATCTAGATACTGAACAGTTATACAATAGGAATATATATATATATAATATTAGTCCATTAATAGATCTCGATAGTTACCCGTACTTTAATCGTCACTAGGATATAGAACAAACAACCTTAAAAAATATTTATTGAATACTCTGCTGATTTTTTTTTACATCGATTCATTAATTCAGCCTAATCAGAATAGGTTTTGTGGAGATTTGGTAATTTTATACAGTTGAGATCATGAGTCAATTGAAGCTAGACAACCATGGAAAACCTAGAAGCACTGGACGGCCGTTTCGTCCTATTATGGGACTCCTCAGCAGTGCGCATCCACGATTCCACCTCACTGTGATTCGAACCCAGTACCTACCAGTCTCGCGCCAGAGCACTTAACTGATAGACAACTGAGCCGGCAACCAACGGTGTTAATGTCTAACCTCAACCAGTCCACGAAATTGTGCGACCAACTTCCATTGTACTGAGGTAGATACCTGTCTCTACCTAACATGGATCATATGTTCAATTGTGACTGGCTCTTTGAAGTAATTCCTGGAGTTCTAGTGAGAAGTCGTGACCAGTGAAGCTAATCCATGTCAGGTAGAGACAGGTATCTACCTCAGTACAATGGAAGTTGGTCGCACAATTTCGTGGATTCGTGAAGGTCTGACATTAACACCGTTGGATGCCGGCTCAGTTGTCTATCAGTTAAGTGCTCTGGCGCGAGACTGATAGGTTCTGGGTTCGAATCACAGTGAGGCGGGATCGTGGATGCGCACTGCTGAGGATTCCCACAATAGGACGAAACGGCCGTCCAGTGCTTCTAGGTTTTCCATGGTTGTCTAGCTTCAATTGATTCATCATCTCAACTATATAAAATTCAACCCAATGGTAGCATGACAGTAATAAAAAAGAATCTTTCATACTTAAAGGTTGAATGATACCAATTAGCAATTTTATTTACAAAATTAAATGAAAACAAAAACAAACAAAAAAAAATAAGAAGATAAATAAACAAACAAACAAACAATAAAATTCTCCTAGAACTATGACAATCGAATTGATTATTTTTGTATTATGATAAGAAAAGAAAAACAAACACTTATTACTTAAATGTACATTACTTAATGTCAGGAGATATTACGTACTAAGTAATCAATGGATAACTGAGATGATAGATACTTCTGTATTCCATTTACTTTAATGACATTCAATAAATTGTTTATTGTTTCTTTTTATTATTTTTTTTAAAATCATTTCATTTCTCCTTTTCTTCCTCCTTCTAATTTCCTCAACTACCACACGTTGTTCACCTTCACCACATATATATATATATATATATACATATATATATATATATATATATATATAGATAGATAGATAGATATACATATATGCATGGATATAGTTACTTGCAGAAATACAACTATGTATACTAATCATGTCATTTAATTAGGTCAAGTATAAATGTTTCTTGATTTATTGACATATCGATTTGCCAAAGATTAAGCATACAAATGAATAATTACCAATTATCAATGATTATGATCATTGGTTTTTTAGCTGTACAAGTTGATTAATTGACAGTTTAGAGGATGATATGACAGTCATAATTTATAACTTATTCCCAATATTTGTATACATATACATATATTTATTTGCGTGTATGTGTATGTGTGCTATACGATATTAGGTACATTATAAGCTTTTCCTAACGAAACCGATCACTAAATATATGAAACTCTCATTTCAAAAGTAATACCATAGTTACAACTAAATGCTAAATAGTGATTACTTCTTTAATGAAATATCCAACATTCCAGTGGGAAGTTGTATTGTCGAAGACGATAAGATAGAAATATCAACTAATTAATGAGCATGATACTATATCATAGAGTAAATGAAATTGAACTTATGTGTTCCAATTTATTATTTGCAGGATATCGTTTTATCTGTGAGACAGGTTGGATGGTGCAGATTCATTTTGACTGATGAAAAAGTTATGATTTGAAATGAAGAACTTTCATTTCTTCTTGCTTCATAAAATGGTTTTAGTCTGCATTTCCTAATATTAAGTTTTGATAACTCAACATTGACAGCTTTTTATCAGGATTTCTAGTTACTAGAATTATAAATCAGAACTATACATCTCTTGATTATTCAATGTATATGTCATTAATTGTTTCTTAAAAAAGGGGGTACATTTTGTTTGGTCCAATATCTTACTGCAGTTATATCGTATGATGATTACTATAGAAAAATACATCCCTGCTATCTTCGTATGTAATCATCGACTTAAATCGCGTTAATGAATAACAGAATTAAATAAGTCGAATAGAAGAATGGATTTCGAAAACGTATATTTCACACAATCCTTGATCCAGACAGACGATTGGAAAAATGAAACGAAGAAAGCGAAGAGGAGAGAGCGAAGCGAAACGGATCGGAGAAGACATGTGAGCTAACTCGATTTAATCAAACGTGACTTAATATTTATATTCAGATTGAAATAAATTACAGACACTAAATAAATAGGGCAAACAACTAATTCACATACGATCATATAAGGAAACAAGGTTAATAAGCAAATAAGTGACAAAGTCAAAATGTAACTTGAGAAGAATGAATAAATTAGTCTGTCACGAAGCTAAAATAGCTTACGTGGGCTTGGTATAGTATCAGCCATTACAACATTACAAAAAATGAATATCTGAAAAGCAAGAGTGAAGGAATTGAATCATCACTGCTAGACGTTTTGATTGTACTTCATTTCTTTTAAGTATTATGTGGTCACTTACTATATTGTGTTTTTTTGATTGGCAGATGATAATGATTTTTGATGAAATTAGATCAACAAAATAAGGGTAATGAAACCAAGCTTATAAATTTCCAAATGATAAGCTATATATGATTATCAGTGTGTTGAGATGTTTATTTTAATTTTATCAGTAACACAGAGATCAAAAGAAAGACAAAGCAATAAATCAATCCTTCTTAATTTCGAACGAATTTTCATAATATCTACCATTATGTTGAACAAATCAATACAAGACACCTCAAATATTTCATCAAGAATTCTTTTTATTTTGTAGAGAGATTCTTTATGAATGGGTAACAGCATTTGAAGAATTATCAGAAGGGGTTTTGTGGAGATTTAGTATTTTTCATAGTTGAAAGCGTGAGTCAATTGAAGCTAGACCACCATCGAAAACCTGGAAGCACTGGAGGGCCGTTTCGTCCTATTATGGGACTCCTCTGCAGTGCGCATCCACGAACCCGCTCTCGCGAGATTCTAACCCAGGACCTACCAGTCTCGAGCCGAAGCCCTTAATCGATAGACCACTGAGCTGGAATGCTTCGGAGTTAATGTCTAACTTCAACTG
>NC_031502.1:50574406-50610203 GCF_000237925.1 Schistosoma mansoni
GTTAGACATTAACACCGTTGCATGCCAGCTCAGTGGTCTATCGGTTAAGGGCTTCGGCTCGAGACTAGTAGGTCCTGGGTTCGAATCTCGCGAGAGCGGGTTCGTGGATGCGCACTGCTGAGGAGTCCCATAATAGGACGAAACGGCCGTCCAGTGCTTCCAGGTTTTCGATGGTGGTCTAGCTTCAATTGACTCACGCTTTCAACTATAATTTGAAGAATTGCTACGTCAGTCTATGATAAACTTGTTTTATATTGAACCGATCAACAAAATTTATTTAACTAAATGATATTTTATTGTTAGAATTATAAAAGGTGCCAGTTCAGTTTAGTGAAAAGGAAAAGTGACTCGGCAAGCAATAACATTCACCTTATCCTGACTTCTAAAACTGCGATGACGGTAGCCTACTATGTAATACTGATGTTTGTAGACATGGGATTAGTTATATCAGTTCATGTTAAAGAATCCTGACAACTAAAAACTATTAGTTTTGCGATGGATAACAAAAAAGGTCAACATCAGTGTGTCATGTGAAAACAAAGTTTCTCAGTTTCCAAGCTTACCAATTAAGGTTCACTAACCCGACTTGAAAACTCCACCTGTAGCTCTTCTAGGGTTACTGTCGGTCCAAAGCCCAGTTAGAAAAAGGGAGGATTGGGTATGGGTTCATTAACCCTATCCCGTAAAAAACAACCTTGCTAAAACGCGCTTACCAGAATAAACTATTTAAACCATTTAAACTCTGTTCTCCGAGTTGAAGGATTTTCGTTCACAAGAATTTAGACGCTTCAGGATGAAAGCCGAGATTCTTCTGAAGTCACGAGGCCAATGCCCATTCTAACAACCAGAACAACAATTAGCGCAGGTACATGGAATGTCCGGACAATGTGAGAGTCCAGAAAAACTAATCCAATAGCAACGGAGATGAAGAGACACAACTTGGAACTACTCGTAATCAGCGAAACCCAATGGAAACAAGCTGTACAGAAAGGGATAGATTCGGGAGAGATGCTGCTATACTCTCGTCACGAAGGGGAAAATGCTCCACACACTCAGAAAGTTGCACTAATGTTGTTCAAAGAAGCACGGAATGCACTTATAGAGTGGGAATTTCGTGGAATCAGGATCATCAAAGCATCTTTCAAAACATAGAATAAAGGAGTCACGATGGATATTATTCAATGTTATGCACCAACCAATGATAGCTACGATGACAATAAAGACCAGTTCTACTCGAGGCTGAAGGTATCATGGGACGACATGGACTGGGTGAGAGGAAGGAATGAGAATGGTTACAGATTTGAAAATCTGTGCATATTCACAAAATGGTTAAAGGCGGCACAATATTCCCACATAAAGGCATTTACAAAGCTACATGGATCTCATCGGATCACACTACACAGAATCAGACCGATCATATTTGCATCACTAAAAAATTCAGAAGATCACTGGGATACATGAAAACCTGGAGAGGAGCTGACATAGCTTCAGATCACCACCAACTGGTGGTTGACAAGATGAAATTGAAGCTAAAGAAACACTGGACAACTGGGGGAACAGCAATACAAAGGTTCAATAAGGCCTTCCTTTAAGATACTCACAAACTCAACCAATTCAAAATAACTCTCAACAACAGGTTCCAAGCCTTACAGGATCCGCTGAAAGTAGAAGAAACTACCATTCAGGACAACTGAAAAGGGATCAAAGAAGCACTAACTACAACGTGTCAGGAGGTTCTGGACCACAAGAAAAATCATCCTGAGGAGTGGATCTCTATCAATACTATTGACAGAATTAAAGAAAGAAAGAACAAGAAGACAGCAATTAACAGCAGTCGAACAAGAGCTGAAAATTCTATATAATACCAAAAATATAATTTCGAATAAAGCCATTAATAATAATAATAATAATTCAGTTTTTTTTATTACATTACCATGATCACTGAAGTTCATCTGGAAACGATATGTATTCTTTGTGATTGTGTTTACAACTTAAGTACGTTGCTAAAACATGTTCATTCGTATTTATTATTTTCATTTATCCCAATTATTTATTACTAGAATTTTCTGAAAACGGTTGTATTTTTCAGCTTATTAACAGTTACATAGATTTTCATTAATTTCTCTTCAAAAATTGTTTTTAAAATCAGCATTCAGACATGGGTAGAACATAAAGTACATAGATTTATAACCATATTTAAGAAAAAATGTTTTAGTGCCTTAGTATCTGACTCCAGTTTGATCGTATGCTGCTTGTTATTGAAATATACATGTCGCCAATTCACGTATGTAATCACCGACTTAAATCGTGTTGGTGAATAACGGAATGAAATCAGTCAAATACAAGAATGGATTTTTGAATGGGTATATTTTGTACATTAATTGATCTGGATAGACGATCTGAGGGATGAGGCGAAAGAAGCAAAGAGAGTGAAGGAAATTTAACGCGCAATGGAGAAGGAGAGTGAGCCAACTCTATTTAATCACGCGTGAACCGATACGTATGGTCAGATTAAAATAATTTACGAACATTTGATGAGTAAGGTAGGAAATGTACATACATACGCTTACATGAAAACAGTCAGGGTTGACAAGCGAATAATTAATAAAGTCACAATTTGACTGAAGGAGAATGAGTAAGTTGGCTTGTACGAAGGTTATAATAAGGTAGGTGGGCTTAACATAGTCACCGACACTATAATGTCTAGACAGAAATATACTTTTATTCTGTTCTTTTTTCACTGAGCAATAAAAATACTATTATCTAGTTTTTGTTAATCTTTGATGGGTGTACAAAGTTACATTTTATTTTGTTGAAATGTTGTACTGACTCATATCACCCTAGCGACCATTAAGAATGGTGCACAAAACATTAGTTTAGTCTTAATTTGAAACTTTTTGGGAGGATGTGATTTAAACCAATCAAGGTAATAACTAATCAATTTTGGATCTTTAAGCTGTCTCATTACGTTTCAACAATTTAAATCGGAATTCAGGTCTCGGTATTTCGAACTTCAAGAAATCCGCCAAATCTTATTATTATCTTTCAATGTCCACGGTGATATCTAGTTGACTCATGATACAGTATATGTTTTTGAATTTGTTTTTTCTGCTTACACAATATGTGTTGTTAGCTTGAATAAGTTTACATGTTACATAAAATTTTGAGATTAATAACCAGAATTAGTATGAAAAACGTGGAGTAGTTTACAGTGTAGTTATAAAGTAAGCAACTATAAATTGGGGTCGGTGAAAAAACTATTAACAGCCCAGTCCTTTCTCACTTAGTACAAATGGATCGTACAGCTAAAACTGAACAGCTATTTACAGTGATATATCATGTTAATAGATGTGTGTTTAGTTCCATCAGATCAAGAATCTTTTAAAAGACTGAGCCAATAGCCATTCGGATCACAATGTCGGAGATTTGTGTTCAGAAGAAACATGTTTATTCGCTTGTTTGACCTTGGTCAAATTACTTTATACAAATTAATCATCAATTGTTTTCTAGATTTGAGGGCATAATTTGATGAACGTAGATACAACCTTCCACTTTACATTTCCATAGTTTAAACTAATCTTATTCTCATATCCTATTATTGTTATTATTATCATAATTGTTGCAAATGTTTGGGAAATGTATTTAGCATCCACCGCTATTTATAATTTCTTATCTAACCCATATTACCCTACATATTACGTAATCACTGACATTTCTAACTACATTATAAACTCACTCACTGCATGTTTTTCATATTCTGATTTTCAACCATAAACGTTTCCAAGTTAACATGGTGTATTAGTCATTTCAATATAAAAACAACTTCATTCATGTGGTATGTATTTGCCTTAAATCCGACAATTTCTCGAATGATTATAATTTAGATAAATAGTTGCAAAACTTGAAGAGAATATTCTTCGTTCGTATATCTGTGTTTTAATAATGATGGGAATTTTCCAGCGATTAAAATGCTTTATGTTAAAAAACTTATTCTTAAGAGATACTTGATTACAATTAGCAAAAAAATATAGTTAAATTAGTCAGTAAATAAGAAAAACTCGTATGGCAGTCAATGTATACTTATATTATTTCATAAGTTGATGGGGAAAATTTGGCTACCTTATATCTGTCTCTGACATAAGAGCTGATCCTAAACTAGATTCTGATTGGCTAATAACACATTAGCCAATCAAAACATGCTTATAATATGAAATCTTATATATATAAAAAATTTTATTTTATTCAGATCATTTTCTAAACCTAAAACATTTGACTAAATATAACTTTAAACAGATAAGGAAAGTTTTCCTTACTTATCCTTATTTATACCAATTATGAATGTGGAGTATTTTGTTTAGATAACAACTATACTTTCCTCGGTATCACTCATCGATTGTTTTGGATAAATATATATACATATTTATTAAATATATACATATAAATATTGTTATAGAAGCATAGTGAAATTCATTTCTTTATGGCTGATAATTTGGATCAGAAAGAAGTCACATCGAATTCGGAGAATATAAATACACAATCAAACATATCATCTGATTTAAATACGTTAGATCAGGGTGATTCTCAGAGAACTGATCATAATTCTTTCGATAAGGATGTTATGAAAGATAATAGCGTAGCTCTAGTAGAAAATGTTATGTCAAGAAGTGAAGAAATTGAAACACATATTGATGTTAACTATGGAGATGAAATGGATTATGGAGATGATGCTGACCCAACTGATGGTAATAATGAAGACGATGATAACGACGATAGTGATAGTTCCAGTTCAGGTTCTAGTGTAGCCAGGCTAGTGCAAACCGCGCGTAATTTAGTTCAAGTAGAAAAAGCCGAACAAATTGCTCAAGAGACAAGTGAACATCTAACCCTAGCTGATAGTCAGTTAACTGATGAAGAAGACCAACATCATTCAGTAGAATTAAGTAAAAGTGATACTGATACAGATCAATCTCCTAATGTTTTTAACAAACCAACAATCAATTCATTACCAGTTCTTATTGATCCAAATGGTGCAATTAAATCTATGAAAATCAGTGCAAAAGCCGCCGCTACACTTGGTATTGATTTATCAGAAAAAACTGACGGACTATTGACTGTACCATACCAAGTTGAGACGGGTCAACGATTTAAAAATAAACATAAGGATTATTTTAAAAAGAAAATTGATAAAGTGAGTATACTTCAATGATTATTGATTTTGTATAGATTACTTCTTTTTATACTATTTAACATTTATAGATGAAAGGTGGTGATTACACTGCTGTACAGATATGTTACGTTGTAGATTTATAATAATAAAATTTGATTAAAATATTCGTACAGATGATAGTTTACCAGAGGGATAAAATTGGAATTTGATTATTTCCCCAACTTATATATGTATATGTATATATTTAAGTACACGGATTGAAATCTTTTGTTTTTAAACAAAATTCAGTTATCACTATTGTTCATTTTATTGTTTAAATCATGGACAAACATTACCTAACGATAACCATTAGGAATGGATGCCAATGACATTATTATACATAGAGATCAGAATCCACAAGCCTCGTGGTGAAATTATTACCTTCAGACATTAAAGAATAGGGTCTTAAAGGTTTATAATTTCGATTTATTTTGGCTCATTTATTCTTATACTTTGTTTGAATGTTTGTTTCTTATTAATGGGAACAATCACAACATTTTTGGTTTGTTAGTACAAATTATTTTAAATATTCATAAGTCAAACTACGAAGAATTCCTATCGAAAATTAAAATTAGTACTTGTGTTTAGACATATAGAACAGTTATCTCATATTTTATATAGTTGAGATCACGAGTCAATTGAATTTAGACCACCATGAAAAACCTGAAAGCACTGGACGGCCGTTTCGTCCTATTATGGGACTCCTCAGTAGTGCGCATCCACGATCCTGCCTCTTAAGATTCGAACCCAGGACCTACCAGTCTCGCGCCAGAGCACTTAACCGATAGACCACTGAGCCGGCATCTAACGCTGTTAATGTCTACCTTCAACCAATCCACGAAATTGAGCAAGCAAGCTCACTGCTGAGGCGTTCCACAATAGGACCAAACGGCCGTCCAATGCTTCCAGGTTTTCCATGGTGTTTTAGCTTCAATTAACTCATGATCTCAACTATATAAAATTACTAAAATCTTCACAAAAACCCCTTCTGATAGTTATCTTTTATGTTAATCTCATCACCACTTTTCTTTAAAATTTCAACAAGCAAATTTGTTCTAATTTCATATGCAAATACGTTTACATAGAGATTTTCTTCAGTTATTAATTTTGCTTTGAAGTACGAAAGTTACATGCATCATTTAAATCACGTGACTTCATCAGGCTACATTTCTAATGTACCATAACCTTATCACATATGATAGAAATATACAGCTGTTTAAATATTCTCTTAAACATAATAATGATTTAAATAACTAATTATTGAGAATAAAAGGTCAAAGCCAAGTCAAAAAATTATCACTAACATTATTTGTTATAATATATTTGACGAAGGAACGAGATAGAGATGATACAGATTTATCACTACTGGGAAGGTGACGCTTTTGCACTACTGACTATTATTTATTGTATTGTCTCATGGGTAATATACTTATAATCTTGCTATTATGAGTCAATAGTTTAATGGTATATGTATCCAGTTTTCAGTATAGACAGTTAATGAAGGTCGTTCAGTGCTGCTGAGATCACGAATCATTTCATGTTAGACAACCATTAAAAGTTGAAGGTATTTAATAGGTGTTTTGTTCTAGTATGGGAATCTACAGCGATACACATCATGATTTCCAGTAGTTACCCAACTTAATTCAATTCATGCTCTCAATACTATTCAGTTTTATTTAGGCATGATAAAGTAACGCACAGAACTACTCACGAAAGGAAATACAGTAAACTGATATACTCATATAAAACTATTGAACTCACGGAACATTAAGAGTGTTTCATAGGTCATAAAAAATAAAATGCAATTAATCACATAAACATGACTTATTCGTATAACTTCTTAAATTACTTGTAATATGAAACGATTGCCTTTTAAAGACACATCAGATCGCAATTTCTCCCATCTACAAATTTTGACAAACGTAAAATACTAATCATAGCAGAATAATACATTCAGCCTTTGATTTGATAATTTTGAATAAATTGAGCATTGGGTAGATTGTTATAAATAAATAATATATTTGTAATATTTGTAATATTCCAATGAGTAGAAAAATTAGATTTTCTGACGTTTCGTGACTCAGTGTAAGCCACTTCAGAGAATTCTCTGATTATTGCGATTATTCATAAGTTTTGTTAATCAATGTTGTACTGAGTATCAATGCTGGATTGTTCCAGAGATATTCTTTCCTACTTCAGTGATTAAAGATAAACAGGAAAAAACTAAACTTTGGATGGTCTAGAGCAAGCCATTTTTTAAGACCGAAAAATATTAGTTTTTAGTGAAAAAGATCTCACAAACAGAATTTTCTTATTTGTTTTCTTCCGGTTATATTTTCTTTTTTTTTACCAGGGTTTTTATAACTTTTATCGAAAAATCATATATATATATAATTTGTTCCCATCATGAATAATGATACACAGGATCTCTGTTCATGATTTTAAGAAATCTTTCCAAACAAACTGTTTGACCGAATTCGATAAGTTCGGCCTGTAACGCCATGTGTTCCTTGATCTCCTTCTTTTCTTATAATAGTAATGAAGTCTATTTCTATACCAGTGGTTTGAAATAATGAACCGCCGACACATTCAAAACCTATGGCTGAGTCCTCGCAAGTAGTTGAATAGATTGACAAAACTATTTATAAACCGCTGAATAAGTAAATTAAGTAATAGATTAAAATCCAGGTGTTTTGTGAAAGATTCTACTGCCATAATTTTATGAGTCATTAGTTCAGGTAAAATACAGAATTAAAATTTTCCTACATGTGACCACTTGACTCTTAGTGAGGGAATTAGTGAGTACTGTTTTACGGTTATTCGTTTTAAATAACTCCAAATAATTATCATAGTTTTGTTGATTTTTATAAAACATACTTATTAGAATATCATTAAAAAGTGTTTGTTATGGTGTATTCACATGGCTTATAAGTATACTGAAATGTTAGTTATCAGTTTTATGTGACAGGAAGCTCTAGATCTAAGTTTCAAGGTATGTAGGATTTATTAGCGATAGCATTAACAACTATGGTATTGGGTAACACGCCTTCCATTTCCCTGGATATACGGCATTCATCAAATTAACGCTCAGCTAATAACTATGGAAGGCTATTGATTTCTAAATTCAAAATTTTAACAGTATATTTATTATAGCTATGATTACTAAAGAACAAAAATCAAACATTTTTCTGATATACCGAGTTAATTTATTTCATTCAGAGAGTGATTAATCTTGTCTCTCAAAGAGTACTCTTTAAGGTAACACAAATTTTGTGTTCCATAGTTTACATCACAGACTGATCTCGACTAAATAATCCTTGATAATCTGGGACTGTTGGACATGTGATTCGTCCTAGAATGGGATTCCTCGGCAATGATCATCTACGACCCTAGCAGAAATTCAATGCAAGACCTTCAGGTCTCTGCATTCTTAAATGTTAGACCGTGAATTTAATGGTTACATTTCATTTAACTTAAATAATCTTCACTTAAGCAGTAAATTATCCCAATTATTGAAGTAATTCAATCTTGACAAAAGTATTTAGGTAAATCAAATAAATAAAAATATATTATTTTATTTCAAACATATGTAAACCCATATGAACTCATATATTTATAGCTATGGAGGCACATATATGACAATCAATAACTGTATATTGCCAAAATTGAACATTGAACTGTATTAGTTGGTGTTGTTTCAGGAAGCTAGAGTTAAAGGAACCTTGATTAAGTATATATTATTCCAAGGGAAGAGAGAAAAACATATTAAAAGCATACATGTGTAACTAGTGGAAACGGAAGTTCAACAGAAAAATATATATATATATATATATACGGAATACAAGTATAAGAATTATTAGTAGAAAAACACAGGAAATCAATAATGTTGACCTTAAGTGACCACATTAGTGTTATTATTATTATTATTATTACATGCTGTTTTTTACCGATCAAACCCGAGGTCTTGATAACAGTGACAAAAATGTTTTTTTGTCCTGGTGATTTGATTTATTATTATTGCGTTTTTTCTAAACGTATCTTAGTTAAATTTTGGTTATTTATCTTATACGTCAAAGAAATGTAGATTCAATTGTATAAATTCATGGATTTGAATGGAGCTATATAAACAATTTGTCTTTATCTGGTGAAATGTTAGATTATTATAGATTTCAGTAACAGATATTTCTAGCCTTCTCATTTCAAAGGAAAACTGTTTTACTTTTCAATGAAATAATGAAAATCTTGTGAATTAATCCATCATTCTCAAGGTACGTCATACTGGTAGCATCCACCTAAGCTATAAATCTTTTCCATCATTTTGAGGATATACATTACAGTTATCTGGAACGTACAATCTAGTAGCAATTAATGTAATTTGAGTAATTTGATTAGGATCCAAAGTAAAAATAAATTAGGTGTAATTATCAAAGCAGATGTAATGCGGCTACATAAATCAACGATATCTTAATAGTTATAGTCATATGACAGTAAAAAGAGGGGATGACTTCAGAAGAGGATATACATCGATGTGTTATCAGTTAAGCTTTTGAGTTCAGATAGACACGAGTTTGTTCAACGTTTATGACATTTGTGTCATTATTAATAAAGATTTGAATTAATCCATTGTTTACTCATAATTATTGCATTCATTTTGAAATATTTTATGACAAGATCGATAGGTAATGACAATTCTCACAAGACATATATACCAAAACGACTAGTGTAAGTATACTGGCTTAGCTTCGTTAATCAATCATCTTGATAACCGTGATTACATAAATTCCAACAGCGTTTGAAATCAGACCGCGAAAATAGGCAGTGACTGCAGTTTATTAACGGATAGCACAGATCACAAGGCTATAAGCACATTTAGTGGGTTTGAAGCAGAGCGGCGAATATGTGTGTATGTATGTAAGGATTTGAGTACATATATATATATATATATATATATATATATATATATATATATATATAAGAGAATGACACATCGAGCGATATTTAAAATAATAACACTTAAGCTGGAGAGAGATATGTGAGTAGGCTGCCACATGTGATCAAGCACACACGTTTATCCTGACAAGATAGTGATCATAATAGTACAAAGAAATATGTTAATTGTCACTATTCGAATAACATTGTCTGTTAAGTAAGTTAATAAAAAGGTTTAACCAAAATTAACCATGATGTAAAATGATTATAGGAGAGTTGCTATATAAGGATTCCGTCTTGTAGATTAATGACTATATTACTTTAATCACTTACTAATATGCATATAATTTATCAGTAATCGATTATCTATATAGCTATCAAATGTTAAATAATAATTGTGATTCATGTATTACCACAATGAAATTAAAACTGTAGAATAAACAAAGATTTTTACTATCATGAATTTGTTTACTTAACTTTTCGACATGAACAACCCTCCTACGATTAACTACGCTTTTTTTCAAGACAAAAGTTTTTTTCAATTCACTTGGTACTGTTTGTTTGAATTTTCCCATTGATGTTTAGGACTGCAATCGATCAGTCTCTTATTGGCATATGTGCATACTGTGCATATTGCCTCGATATAGCCTGACGTCACAAGAATTATAAGCAAAGATGGATAGTGACTAGCAGTGGAATCCAGAACGTGTGTTTCGTCCTATTTGGGACTCGTCAAACGGATGTACCTGCATCTCAGAGTTGATGTTCACTCTGGGACTCAAACCCAGTACCTTCCGCTTCAAACGCCATCGTGTTATCCAATCAGCTACTGAGTCATAGGACTGACGAGTCCCAAATAGGACTAAAAAGATGTTTATTTTTTCTTAATAAAAAAAATCCATAAACAATAACGGTTAGTGAATTTACAGTCGAAATCATGTTTTTGGGAAAAAACGTAGTAAGTTTTAAGATTTAAAAAAATTAAAAATGAATTAAATTAACAATGAGTTGTTTCGTTTGATTTATTTAAATTAATGGAGTTAGATCAAAATTTGACTACATTCATTAGAAAAAAATATAACAAGAGGAAATTGGAAAAGGGAGAAGGGATAATTTTCTAATATCCATATACAGAATTCAATTATTCGTAAGTATTGGCGCAAAAGATCAAAGGTCTTAGGTTCCACTCATTTTTTATTTTATTTCGAGACCTTTCGCTAAAGTATATACTAGTGGCTAAGCATCCTGCTCAATACCATACAACCCTTCTTAATATCCTATGTTTAGTAAAAGAATTAAATCAAAACAATCTTTATCTTTATCAACTCCAAATACTTAAAATCTTAAACTAAAGAATAAAATTACTCAATCAATTAAATAAATGCCATTTATCCTTCAGGTTAGTATTTCTCAATGTTGATAGTTAAAGTTTTATATAGAAGAATCTGTGACTCATTTGTTTCGATAATAGACTGTGGACAGCTTGGTTGGTTTTATTTTGTTCGAGTTACATTCATAGCTATTAAAAAGCAATCATACTTCAAATCTTATTTCAAAAGCCTAATAAATCCATAATTTATTGTAAGTAATGAAATAAGTATAAAGCTCACAGTATTCTCTTTAAATTCCGATTAATCCAGTCAGTCAGCTACAACGTAGGACAAGGCACATATATGCATCGGTCCAGCTTGCGACAACTCATTAGCACAACAAGATGAACACCGAATTCAATGAGGTAGTTACTTGATTGGTAGTAATATATAAAAGAAAAATTTTATATAAGGATGTAATGCAGGGTGTAAGAATTAGTTCGTAGAAAGAAAGGTATCAAGTAATTTTGATCTTACGGTTTCAGGGAAGACAGAGAGCGTATACACTTACATCATTATGATAGATTTGCAGACGTGTCACCCAGAGTCTCCAACCATTGTTTACGATAGTCACGCGGACCTCAATCGAGTAGTCTTCATCTACCAACATGGCTCAGACTAGACGTTTTGGTTTGATTATAACTGAACTTTTTATATAAGTAATAGTGATACTATTTGACTGTTTGAATCGAATTAAATGAAGCGAACTTACAACCTGTAGCACAGCATTTTAATCATGATTGTATTATATTATTAAGTTGCATCAGTTCTACTTGTTACATGATTTTAATTTAATAGCCATCTTATTTTGATCATCTATAAATAACAGTTTTGTTGTATAGAAAGCCCCCAAATGCCCTGGTACGGCCGAGAGTGGGGAGAGCCCGCCCTCTCTCGAAATGTTTTCACACGGCCATGCATATAAAGCCTCTTCTAGCGAAGTCCTACTCACTGCCTTCTCGTGACATTACTGTTGTTTACGAAATTGAGAGGACGAAAAGCAAATGCCCGGCTCTGTACCCGGGTTGGTGGACACGGAAAGTCCATCTAGGGGAGTTGGAAAACCCTGATTCCAAACCAGTGGTGCACATGGGCTTCAGTATTCTGAAGGAAAAAATGGCGTATGAATCAATCGTTTGACATCGGCTACCATGGGACTCCATCTCCTTACGATGCTCCACTGCCTTGTGGGTCAGACCTTTAGGTCAAAGGCTCCGAGTGTTCCCCCTTAAGAAAACCACTTGCTTCGGTTTGGACGCCCGGGTAGTATCACAACCCTCACACAAATCAAATGAGATTTGTGTGGCACATATGTATCTGGTGACCCCTTTGTACCAATATTTATATGTTCAAATAAATAAAATAAATAAATGTATAAAAGGTTGAAGTCATTAATTTTATCATTTATTATATGTTCTACTGTGATTCGGAACATGAGATTACTAAAATTTAATTCTTCAGCTGTCTCAGTTATGTCTTAGTCAGTGAATCTCTGGACAGATTACTGGGAAACTATTGATTTATTTCTTATCAGTATCCAGTAGATTTATTATATCTTCTTACTTTGTTGAAGTAAAATATTACTTTTTATACTAAGGAACAATAATTGATATCGATCAACTCAAGGCAAAAACTAAATAATTCAAATGAAGATATACATCAACCAGAAAATCCCGACAGATCAAAACGACATCAAAAATTACAGTGTTATAGACATGTGTAACATTTTAAATATCCGGTCAGTATATTAATCTAAATACAACGAACTGGTGATAGTTGACACTAATTACTGAATAATTTAGTAAAAGGAAATGATTTACGAAATCAATAAATTAAGTGAATTATCTAAGTAACAATTTTTATTTCTTCCTGACAATCACCAATGAATGAAAATGAGGATTTCAAAATGGTGTGTCATAAATAAATCATAGACATGTCGTTACTGAGATTCCAGTTAGTAAACTTACAAAAGTCTATATTTCATTGTTCATTTGTAGTGAACGAACGCTACTCATAAGGATGTTTGTAAGTAGTGTCTGTTGTCTTGTTTTACATTTGGTTCGAATTTAGTCGTGTGTTTAGATTCGAAAAAAAGACATATTTCGACTTATGAAAATAAGAAGAGATCACCAGGTAAAATGATTTTTTTTTCGTTGGCAGTAAACAGAGATGAATCTATGATTTTACTTATGACAGTTGATTTATGGAACTTCCGTTATAACAATTGTATATATATGTATGTATAGTTATTGTTGTGATGACCTGATTGTTTTGACAAAATACTGATGTGATTGACATGGATGAATTCTCTAATACTAAGGAATACATTAGAAAATATTGAACAGTTGACAGATTGATTGAATAGGTGAACGAAATTATATTATTTGATTAGAAGGTAGAATTTTTCTTTAGTGTATTAGAAATAATGTTTGGGTAAACTTCTAGTGCTAAGCTGCTCAAATGTGCCAAGATGACTGAGTAAGGACTGTTTTGTGTTTACTACATGAGAATTTCTATATTTTAAGGAAGGATAACTGAAATTTACCAACATGTTTGTACTTTGTTGTAATAGTGAGTTTCCAATTCGTCAAATAATGGATAGTATTCAGCTAACAAACTCGCTTGAGTGACTGAACTCTGTAGTGCCCTATGTTTAGCACAATAAAAGGTTAATGGCGATGAGTGAAAAAACCTGGACATAAGTTTCATACTGTTTAATTGAAGCTATTATTAAGTAAGTATTCAATTCAGACATCTCAATTTTCATTCACTATTCAAATATGTTACAGCGAATATGAAGAAAGAATATAACGTAATAGGATTATTTAGTTTGACCAGTCCAATCTTATGAAACATCAATTACAACCAGATTTAATTGTTCAGTGGATAGAAATTGAACTAAATAACCAACTAGTGTAACACTGCTTCAGTTAGTTGAACCATTTATCATTAGTAAAAATAAGTTATTCAGTTATATAAAACTTTTAATGGATAATTAATCTAATATACATATCTAAATATATCAATGTACAATATTTGATATCATTCTGTATAATGATGTTGATCGACTAATAGATTATTTTATATGGTTGAAATCATGAGTTGATTGAAGCTAGACCACCATGGAAATTCTGAAAGCACTGGACGGCCATTTCATCTTATTGTGGGATTCCTCAGCAGTGCGCATCCACGATCCAGCACTCGCGAGATTCGAACCCAGGACCTATCAGTCTCGCGCTTTTTAGATACTGTTTATTTCGATTCATTCTAAAGAAAAGATAATAAACTATGAAGAAAACAGAAATAACATATGATACAAGAGACAGTTATTTATAGAAAAGTCTCAAGAATAATTTTATAACTAACAAAAATGCTGATGTCACTTCTATTCAATCGATTATTAGATATCAGTACAAAATCAGTACTTGAAAATGTTTTCATTGAAAAACTTACACCGAATGGAAAATCAGACCAACAGTACAATGCTCATCTTATCATTTTGTTTCTTACTATTAAATAGTGTACACTGAAAATAGGATTTGATAAAGAACTGATATTGTCTAAATTACATTGGCCAACTAACGTTAATTCTTTGATAGGATCGGTTAAGCAATGTTGTGTAGATTTTCAGGTAAAAATGATTTCTTTTAGTTAAAATAGCCTTTCAAATATTTTAAAAAAACAAAGTAAATTAATGTCATTATTTACAATATTCCGATAATTAGGACCGTAATACTAACAATGTGGTATATGCTACTTAAACCAACAGACATAAGTAGTACGTAATATAAAATAGAAGTGAGATGTCTGACAGCAGAAGGTTGAAAAGATCGAATCGAAGAGAATGATAACAGAGGGTAATTGTAATAGCAATGAAAGAACAATGGAGTTTGAGATAACTGATGGATGATTTGAAAATAAAGTATTTAATGTATAGTTTTCACATTTTACCAAAGAACTCTGTAATTTTGTAATAAATAAAAGATTGATTGTTACTCCCAGCGAGTTCTTCGTTTACTACAATAATTATAATAGTAATGATATTGTTATAAGCAAAGATGGATAGTGGCTAGCAGTGGAATCCAGGACGCGCGTTTCGTCCTATTTAGGACTCGTCAGTTGCATGTACCTACACCTCAGAGTTGGTGTTCACTCAGGGAATCGAACTCAGTACCTATCGCTGCAAACGCCATCGTGTTATTCACTCAGCTACTGAGTCCTGATAGTCACTTGCTTGTGCAATGGGTTTCACTGGTAGGCACCATTCCAACTTTTTGTGGGGTTTAAGTTTGTGAATTAAGGCTATATCGAGGCAATATGCACAGTATGCACATATGCCAATAAGAGACTGATCAATTGCAGTCTTAAACATCAACCGTAAGATTCAAACAATACTAAAATAATATTGTTATTTTTAGTATCACTTAAGGATGGAGGTGAGTAGGAAACATAAATGTTTCATTTCATTTTATTACATTATCATAATAACATTTTATGGGTTGATTGATGTCTTTTCCTTCAGAATGAATAACTTGTTTTTTAAAATATTTTAATTACTGAAAAATTGTTTTTTTTAGTAATAAATTCAAAATAAATAAAAAAAATTAGTGAAACATAATTGACTGTCAAAATTACTTTCCCTTTTCAAAAGACCCCTCTACACTCTTTACTATTTTAGTTTTGGTCTTTATTTCATCAATCTTAAATTTTTACTTTCACTTTCTATATACAAAAAATGTAAGTAAACAAATCAATAATAAACATTGAAAGTAGTGATGTTAATTAAATTTAAACATGATCATTTTGTAATCTATTTGATTGATAGTGGAAACTATGTTACCTAGTACTTAATGGTAGCATTATAAGTTGGTCACTCTAAATGAGAATCACATGATATCAAATTAATAAGCGAATTATTATGATTTAGAATGCACATACGACTTGCAGATATACACTCATTATTATCTTCCGTTGTACTGAGGTTTTTTATTTCACTCCGTCCTTCGAGCAGGAAACCAGTATTATTTAATGGATGATATCTCAGGGACGATCATACCAGTTATCTGTGATAAATGACAGTATATGTGTAATACATACGAAACTGTTTACAAGTAAACATCATTTAATTTGGTTTTCAAGTCTCGCTTACTAGATCATAGTTGTTTGTACGGTAGATGAATGTTTCCTTGGATTTCATGTATTCTGCACAACTTTCTCTTAGATATTAAGCTGCTCAGTTTTCTGCGTTCGAGGCTTGGAGTTAAAATCAAGTCCGAGATGCGGGTACACCCGACTAGCGAGTCCCTTTGTCAACCACATTCCATGTATTCTACATTATTGTATGTCATAATGGCCAAATTGAGGCAATCCACGTGGGATGCAAGTGTATCAACCAAGATTGATCAAATTTCACTCAAAGTGATCAATAAAGGGATAATCAAAACCATTTTAAATTGAATCATATTGACAGTTATTTTATTAAATTAAAGATTCCCATTGTGAAAATTAGAACAACACATGTAAGCGGACAATTGTTTTCAATTAGATCGTCATCAGGCTTTACTCTTATATACATAAATATTTATACAAAAATTGTAGACCAATCAAGGCTATTTGTGTCAATAATCACAATGAAATAGAATACGTCACCGAGCATTATGCTCAGTGACGTATTGTTTGCTTTCATGTGTTGTTCTAGTTATTTTATTATAAAAAAAACCTCGGATCAGATTCCTCTGCCATATGTTGAAACTATTCGATTTCAATTGATCAGATATTTACAGACACTACTACATATATAAGCAGTCGTTTATAATTCAACAAGTCAGTGAGTATTGTTGATATGTGATGTGTGTTTTCAACGGAAATATTGTAAGTCTTCGTATTATGGGAGAAATCATAGTATATATTAGGAATTAAGTCTTACGTTTTATACTAAGTGATTGATATATTACTTATGAATAAACACTATAATAAAGCCTACTTAGGTTTCTTCTACATTTATCCTGGTTGATGTCAATCATATATTGACAAGCCTCATCAACAAACTGATATAACAACTTCATTAGTTATCTATCTGTACTGACCACTGTATTCCAACTAGTACTTATTTATTTATCTCAATTGTAATTTGTTTATCTATTGAGCTTAGATTGATATCATGAATGGATCAATATTAGACTACCATTGAAAACCTGGAAGCACTGGAAAGTCGTTTCGTTTCAGTATGGGATTTTTCAGCCGTGCACATCCCGGTTTTGAATCCCGAGTGTGGTATTGTGGATGCATAATGCTGATGAGTCACATGCTAGGACGAAACAGACGTAGATCGCTTCCAGGTTTTCAATGGTGGTCTAGTTTCAATTGACTCATGATTTCAACTATGAAAATACTGAAATCTCCTTAAAACCTCTTCAGATTATTCAGGTCTTTTATATAAACTAAACTTTAATTCATATCATATTAGAACACATTACTTGTTTGTAAACAAATTTAAAATATCATTTGAAACGTTTTTTCTATCTTCTTGTCTATGTTAAGGACTATAATTGAGTTATCTGTATTTGTATACGTCGATTCTTAAAATATCCCCAAGATATTTATTCACAGTTACAGGTTTTTAGTGGCTAGCAGTAGAATTCAGGATGAGAATTTCTTTCGATTTAAAACTAATGAGTTAAATTTACCTGTAATAGAAAGTTAATATTTACTGATCAGTTGTAGTCCTTAATATCAACAAACGAAAAGATATAAATTCTTTCAAACTGTGAATAAAATACTCATTCCGATTGAACAATCTAGTGGCTATCTGTGCTCAAAAGTTAATTAGATGATAACGCCTTAGATATTTAAAACAAAAAAGTATTATTCACTTAGTATTGTTTGTTTGAATCTTCCCATTGATGTTTAGGACTGCAACTGGTCAGTCTCTAATTGTCATGTGTGCATACTGTGCGTATTGCCTCGATATTACCTTAATTCACAAACATTATAAGCAAAGATGGATAGTGGCTAGCAGTGGAATCCAGTTTGACGCGCGTTTCGTCCTATTTGGGACTCGTCATCCGGATGTATCTACATCTCAGAGTTGATGTTCACTCTGGAACCCATAAAAGACTGACCAGTTGCAGTCCTAAACATCAATGGCAAGAATCAAACAAACAATACTAAGTGAATTTAAACTTCACCCCATTGCACAAGCAAGTGGCTATTAAGACTCAGTAGCTGAGTGGATAACACGATGGCGTTTGAAGCGAAACTTACTAGGTTCGAGTCCCACGGTGGACATCAACTCTGAGACGCAGGTACATCCAACTGACGCGCGTTCTGGATTCCTTTGATAACCACTATCCATCTTTGCTTAAAAAGTATTATATTAGAGTTCTAGTGTGAACACTAGTACTAGGTTACAGGTACATCCAACTGTAAAATTACAGTTTGATTATATGTATTAGCTAGTCATTCCAAAACTTGTTCATATGTAATTAACTTAACATTTAGTACAGAATATATATATATATATAGACGTATAATTCTTCATTATGATTTGTTTTCTTTTCTATTATTGGTAAAATCTATTGAATAGTTCTGTAATGATAAGATAAACTAAAACCTTAGCTTATATATGAACTATTTGTGACGAATTAATAAAATATAGTAATATAGTACAAATACATTTATCATTCATTGATAAGAATATCCTGAACCCTTTTTGGCTGATGCAAAAAAACTATCAGTTTATTAAATATATCTATTTATAAATATACATTTGTGTATGACCTTAATATTTACGGTTTGAATATGTAATATTCATATATGTTCCATAGTACGTTAAGTTGTTGTTTGTGATAGACTTTTTTCTTGTTGTAAGGAGTTATATGTCTTAATTGTTAGTTCAGAAGGGTTTTTTTGTGGATATTTCAATATTTTCATAGTTGAAATCATGAGTCTATTGAAGCTAGACCACCATAGAAAACCTGGAAGCACTGGACGTCCGTTTCGTCCTATTATGGGACTCCTCAGCAGTGCGCATCCACAATCCCACATTCGCGAGATTCGAACCCAGGACCTACCAGCTTCGCGCTGGAGCACTTAACCGATAGACCACTGAGCCGGCATCCAACGGTGTTATTGTCTAACTTCAACTGATCTTCAGTTGAATAATCTCTATCGGTAAATATACATCTTAAGTGAACAATTGCCTTCAGATTGCGATTTGGGTACAATTTTTTGGTAAAGTTGAATTAAAGCTAATGGGAGGATCCAGTTTTTAACATCATTAATGGGAAATATACATTTAAATAATGTCAGATAGTCCCATATTTTTTGTTAGCTTTCTAATTGATACCGATCAAATAGCAGTGAAATAACTCAAACTTTTCTCTGCGATCAGAATATTTTTTCAATTCTACATCTTTTGAACACCAATAGATATCTCTAGATTAATTCAGGAGTGTAGTATATTGTGACATCTTAACAACAATATATACATCGCATTTTTATATAAGTAATATAAACATTTCTGCTCATCGAGATCCAGCTAATATGCTTAAAAGTTTAGTGACCGCAAGTAATGAAAAGATATTAGGTTAAGAAGTACTCCTTTTTGGTTGTATGATTTTATACCTGTGAATGTAACTGAACTCAGTCGTCATAGTTCTTTTATGAGATTAGTGAGAACATTTTCAATAAAGCGTAACATTATACTGTGTTATCAGTAATTACAGCTGATACAATTTCAGGGTCACTGAACTTGAAAGTCACTAAAAGATAGTCTTAAAGTTGTGATATCGTTAGCTAATCAATAAAGAAAAGTTATCAAAATAATTATATCTTAAATCATGAAGATAAATGAAGTAAAATAAAATCTCTCCAAATAAACTTGAAAGATTATTAGCGGGATAACTGATACCAGGTTAATGACTGTTGGAAATTGTTTCTTCAATTTAAAACTATGTTCACCAAACTTTTTCGGGACAAATTCAATAGTTATCTTGGTAATTTGGTTTCATCGTTCCATGGAGTGATCGAAATAGTACAACATAAACTGAAAGATTTTATCTCATAAGCTGAATGGTATTATGTTTTTACTACCAAAGGAAATAAGAAAAATTCAGCTATCTTCATTGTTATGAACGCATTATCTTAAGGATCCTTCAAATCAGGGTAAAGTGTTTTTCAGTCATTTCCTGTTTTCAAGTTACATATGTTATGTCAATTATCCTCAATTAAATGCCACTTTACTTCTTCATTTATTGGAAATATGACTATCATTTTAGATTTCTAATGTTGATTATCCTAAAGATTTTTCTCACTATACACTGATTGCAATGGTTAATGATGTGGATAAACTGAATTTTTTGATCACTACTGTTTTGAACTATTGATTTTATATAATGAATCTATCGAGTTAGCAATGGTGAGTATGGAGGTAGAGTCTTAGGTATTGAGATAAACAGCTTGACATGGTTATGCACCTCTGTGAGCTAAGATAATTGTGATATTTATTATTCATATTCAGTTACAATTTATTCAAACTTCTTATAGAGGTTAACAAAGGTTTAGGCTGAATAGATGTTAAGTCTACCAAAACAAGGCGCGAAATCAATCTGTGAAGTTAAGAGATATGATGAGCTTTTTTGAGATTTTTAGACTTTTGAATTGAGGTTATTAAAGAAGTCTCAACTTATACTTGAATATCTCAGTCAACATGGTTCAAAGTTAGATTCATTGGTTTTGTACTATTCTTTACTTGTTATCTTCTAATTTCATTTTCTTTCCTTATAGTTTCATAACCATTGTTTTACTTCTTATTAATGAAATTACCAAATGTTTAACTTGAACAGTAACCTACAAGTAGGGTACCTGAATGGCAGTTTATAAGTACAATATTGATTGACCTTAAGGTTTATATTTATTCTTCAAGTTGTTAGTATAAGTTGTTGCCTACGATATTTGTTGTACTTTAAAGTATTTTACCTTTTAAAGAATATGTAGATTCATCATTCCTACACTATCCTAAACAGTCCTTAAGAATATCTAGTTTGATAAATATGATTATATTACACCTTTATTACCCATAAAAGTCTTTCTAAACGATCACGACGAACTTAAATTTGTATAAAATGACTATTGAATATTGAACAGAGAAACATCTGTTTGAACGGTTTACCATTTTGATTACATAAATAGAAAATTCGAACAATTTTCAAATGGCATGATAGATATTTTTGTTATCGAATGATACTACCACAGCCAGTAAGGATCAGTGTGGGTTTTTTCAACTGTTTTAAATTCTTGATGGTACACATTTTTTGATTTGATAGGTATTTAAAAGCTGTTGATAGCGCATTAAATATGAGATTTAACTGAAAATAATTAGAGAATATATGTTCCAGCACAAATACATTATGGTATTATACTAAATACTATCTAATTCATGGTAAAATTCTTTCAAATTCACCATTATAGAAATACTAACTAGATAGTAAATGATGTGTCAGCGTAAATATGATATTCATATGTCACCTAGTATCACAGTTAGAGATGTTACCATTGATTTCAAGACAATGGAGGTAGATGTTTGAGGTAATGAGAGTACGAATGCTACAGGTGGCCTTAGTTAATTCAAGATTATAGATATGTCTTGCTGACGAGTGGCAACGAGTGGCGAAACACAGGTTTGTACAGTGTCCGATCGTCTACTTTCAGCTACCTATCATTTTAATATATTGTAAATGATATCAAGTCACTTTAACTCATGAAAACAATTCAAAATGACTTATAGAATGCAATCAGTACTAAAGGATTAGACAAATATGGCATTTGTCACCAATCATTGATCAATCAATTGTACATTACTACTGAGCTATTCACCCTATGAACATTAGTGATGTTTTGTAGAAAAAAAGGAACGTAAGCATTTTAACTCTTAAAGATATTAGTAACATATTGTTTAGACTCCTATCCTCAGATTATTCTATTGTTTTCATTTTATCGCAACCCTAGTATATTTTCATTTCTTTTTTCCCACAAAAGGTTTCTTAAGTGGAAATCTTATCAGAAACATGTGATTCAATATACAACATATGCATATATATATATAATTCTATAACTAAAAACTGGACATTTTTTCAAAAGCATATGCAATTTTTATTGAACATATTAACTTTTGATATTAGGGGGAAACATTTGGAACTAAGAAAAGTCGATTAACAGCTTAATGATCATTATTAGAACTAATAATCATAATAATGTGATAACTTTACTCTAACATACTTTATGTTTTACCTACTGTAACCGTGATGAAAGAAAATTAACTAAAATGTCTTGTTCAACAACCTAACATCATCATCAATAGCGTCATTTGTGCAAATAAGATCAAGCCTGTGAAATAGGCACCTTATCAAATCCCGTTTTTATTGCACAGGGCAATAACTATAATCACTAAGGTATTGACCTGTCCACGTTGGTTTTCGAAAAGTGGATCGTTTGATTGAGCCATCTTCTCGTCTACTTAGAAGTATATCTAGGAAGGGAAGCTGGTCGTTCTTCTCCTCTTCTCATGAGAGACTGATGTGGTTTTGAATAGTGTTAAGTTTATTCAGTAAACAGTTCATATCCCTGTTTCTTAAGCAGACAACTAAGATATCGTACACATATTTTTTATAAAGTGACATGTTGTTTATTAGGTCTTCAGCCAGATTTTCAACATGTGCCATGAACACATCTGCTAATAATAGTCCTAACGGACTAGCCATAGCAACCCCATCGATCTGGCGAAAGTTTTCACCCTCAAAAGAGAACCGAACTTTGTCAGTACATAATAGTAGTAAATCTTTAAGGATTTTTAAAGGGATAGGTACTTTAAGGTTGCTCAAAAATAATATAACAATATATCAATAGTCTTTTTTAAAGATACATTTGTGAATGAGGAATTCACGTCAAATGAATACATTGTCTATCCCTTGATATTAATGTCATCTAAATGATCGACCAATTCAAAAGAATCCCTCAGAAAATACTTACATAAAAGTCTTCGAATAGGATCCAAAAATTTTGTTAGCCATTTAGCTAGGTTATGTGAAGGTGATCGGCACAATGATAAAATTGGGCTTAAAGGAATGTTTTATTTGTGAATTTTTGGTAGTACATATAAACAAGGATACTCAGAACCCATATGTTTTAGGAAATTAAGTTCCTCTTTATCAATAATATTCACGTGTAGCGATTTTTCCAGGTTTGAATTTACTCTTCACCCTAGTTTGCTAATACCTCCAATTCACTTTCATAACTGAGGATAAATAACATTTTACTTTTATATCCACATTTGTTCATGATAACCTTGCCTGATCCTTTATCAGGCTTCAACAAGACAATATCAGGGTTTGTTCATAGTTCTTTTAGGGATTTAAAATGGTGAAAAGTTAATATGCTTCTCTGCTTTGATTCAGCATTATGAAATTGGTGTTCTATATTCATTAGTTTAGCTTTACACCAGCTACGATTATTTAAACACATAGGGGTTAGAGTACACAGTTGATTTTCAAATTGGGCATTTATCTCCAAGCCAGACATTTTCACTATGGAGACTGAAAAATTAAAACCAAGAGGAAATGCTTCCTTTTCATTAACAGATAATACAATGGAAGGTAAATTAGTGACATATTTATCAGGACTAACTGGGAATAAATTAACATGATTAGTATTAAAGCAAGATTTTCCGAGCTGTTTTCCGATCCTTTCATGTGTTTCCAAAATGACCAAACTGCAAAAGTTGATGTCACAATATAGATATTTCTATTAATATAAGCAATACTTGAGTGTGCGATTCAATTAGATTGATAAGTTTATCTTGGCAATTATCTATATAAGATTTCGACAGTCGAATGAGATTTGAAATATTCGGTTGTAATTTACTTGAACACGAATTCTCATTTAGCTGATTTGGAAATATGTGACTCAACAAACAAGATTTATAAAAGTTCAGTTTCACGCGTTTCGATACAATTTTACATTTAAGGTTGATAAGTTCATCTAACCGTTTAATAGTGTGTGCAGAGAGACTTCTTTTAAGAAATTTAAAGCAATTATTCCCTTTAATAAATTTCGATAGTGTAATAAGCAGACAAACTGTTTATTTAATAAGCTTAACACTATTTAAAACCACATCAGTCTCTCATGAGAAGAGGAGAAGAACGACCAGCTTCCCTTCCTAGATATACTTCTAAGTAGACGAGAAGATGGCTCAATCAAACGATCCACTTTTCGAAAACCAACGTGGACAGGTCAATACCTTAGTGATTATAGTTATTGCCCTGTGCAATAAAAACGGGATTTGATAAGGTGCCTATTTCACAGGCTTGATCTTATTTGCACAAATGACGCTATTGATGATAATGTTAGGTTGTTAAACAAAAGATTATTGTGAAACGGCTATCCCCTAAATTGATAATTAAAATGTGTTAAGTTAACGAAGAAAATAGAAAAAAGCTTGAAACAAACTTCAAAAATTATCAAGACTTCCTTTCATACTATTTAACTTCCATCAATCGTTGAACTGTTAGGTAACAAACTTTTGAATTTCTAACAAGTCAAATTAATGATCTCTAGTCTCTGTTGTTTACTGATTATTACTAAATTGTCCAGTGAATGTTATGAATTCGATAATTCTCAGTATCGGTTAAATTACTGTTTGTTATCATTTTCATCCAATGTTGTCAATGTGTATTCATTCTCATCCTGAAATTCACTGAATTTAAATGTCATATGTTTTAAATAAAATGATGCTATAATCTTTGGTTTAATTTGATTGACATACACAGTTCTTAGCTCTTCAACAACTCAACTATGCAGGAAAAAACAGAAAGATGTTTCGTGTGCAGTTTTGTTACCAAATGCTAGTACTGATATTTGGAGCTCAGGCGTATTTACTTGTGGCCATAATAACTCGAATGAAAAAGTTTATATGATAACCTTGTCTAAGAGAATCATCTTTTTGTAAGAACCCACATATAACAGCGTCATACTTACTGTATGACCTCGAGAAATTATGTGATATTTTTGGTTTATCTTGCTATATCTAATTCAAACTGCTGTTGAACAATGACTGTACTATGTTGTAAACCTGCATAAGCTAAAAAGTGTCTTGGGTTTCCTTGTTGTTTCTATTTTATTGCGTGCATGAGTACTGAACTCACTGATTCATGAAACAAAAGTCTCAATCAGCAAACTGTATCTTCAATCTCTCTTCTAGACATAATTATTTTTCAATGCGATAGCCCAGCATATAAATGTATATCTGTTCAGAAGGTTATAAATAATTAATTGTAATGTGGATTCTCACACAAATCACTAATTTAATTGGAATAAAATTGTTTAGAATATATGTCATCTTTTTCTCGAGATCAAACGATCCAAGGTAATTTGCTAGCGACTTCACACAACTGTTGATATCATTCAGTAAGAAAAATTAACCAAAAAATGAGGCTGATCAAAGCACCAGGGTAAATTCTCACAAGTAATCATTCTCAAAACCAACTCGCTTAACTCATCGACAGATTATCAATGTAGGGATATGTGCAAATTATTGAATTTTCACAGATTTTTAAATCCTGAACTGTTCTAAGCTAGACAATTAATGCAAACCGAGAATCACTGAACGCAAGTGTCGTCCTCGTATGAAACTAGTAAACAGAGTGCATCCACAACCCTGTCACAGGGAATTGAATCCGAGACCTTCAGTTTGCAGTGTAAACGTTTAACCTCCAAACCACTGAGCCATTTAAGCGTTCACGTTCAAAATCAAATACCCTAGGTTTGATTTCTTGTGAGAGAGTCGTGGTTGTGGACTGATGAAGAGTCTCATACGAGGACAAAAAAATCTGTCTAGTGCCTCCTAGCCTTTATCGACATATAACATATGACAACCTCTAGTTATTTTCAAAAAAATAGATATACTGTCAATCCAATACTATTTAATGAAATTCCATTAGAGAAACGGGCTACAAATCAAGAAATTGAACTACATAATGTTTGATTTCATCGCAATTTACATGTATATAACAATAAATGGAATCAATACCTAACAAGAACACAAGAATTATAGACAAGCTTATGGAATGCCCGTTTTTTGTACCTTTCTTTTAAAAGACACAAATCAACTGTTGAATACCAGTCGATTGTTTTTTTCTGAGTCGTTAATATTTATCTTATGGGTAAATAATAATGTCAGTAGGAATTTTAGTCTAAGAACTCAGTCAGACATTAAAAATAAAACAAGAAGATATAATAATCAATGTATCTATCAATGAAAATCAAGACAACAGAGATACTGTTTATAAATTGAAAGCCTAACAACATAGAAGTGAAATACTGATAATTATGTATTTTTCTAGCGCCCACCTCTCTCTCTCTCACGTCTCTTCTGTTTTTTTTTTACTGGTTAACATCATCCATATTCATTTTGTTCTATTTATTCTTTATCACTATCTTGTTTCTCTTATTTATCTATCTTCTTAAGTTCAATTAGTTTTAATGGAAGACTAAGATTACCGTGTATTATTATCACTATTATTATTACCATTATTATTATTATTATTATTATTGATATCCTAAAATCTATATTTAAAAAATAGAATTGAAAACAAACAACCTAATTTTATCTATGCTGGTGGGTGTGGGAAGGTTGGATAAAAAGGGGGAAAATAAGATTAAGCTATTCAAACTATATTTTTATCTAAAAAAAAACAATTTCTTATCTCCCTCCCTCAAAAGAAGGAGTTAAAATGAAATTATAAATAGGTTTTCTCTTATTTTTTATATCCATATTTAAATCAGTAACAATGGATAAGTGTTTTGTAAGTGAAATAGAATATACAGGAAATTTTTATATAGTTTCCGTAAATGAACATGTCCGTGAAAATAGAATGAAAAGAAATAATTTAACTGTTTTTGCTTCCTTTCCGACATTCATAAAGCTACATTTCGATTGAAAAAAAATTCATTAATATTGAGCGGAAAAACTGAGTTTCACTTTAATCAAACTGTCTGGGTTTATTTACATTTAAGTTACCTACCGATGAGAATAAAAGATGGTTTGATCATATTGCGAAATGGTTGAAGTTTGAAACGTATAACAATTGGACGTTTGCTCAAACTTAACATTTTCAGGAGCCATTTTAATGACTTGTGTTCGACTTCCAGAAGAGTCGTTGGTAGACACTGCTAAGGAGTCCCTAATTTGTATGAAGCACTTTTTCAGTAGTTCAAAGTTTCTAATGTTTGTCTAATTAAAACCAGATAGAGTTATAAACCATAAAACACTAGCAATAAGTTGCACACACTTTGTTGATTTATACAAGTTATCTGGTTTGTAAAACAAGTTAGAAACCAAAATATTGAGTAGTGTTAATTAGGACCTTGTCAACAATGTCATTTTTTAAATTCACATTTACCCTCGTGCCTCACTAAAAAAATTGGAACTAGTATGAAACTTTGATCAATGAATTCTCGTCTATGGCCTATGAAGGTTCATCACGATATTGGATCATTAGTTCATTTTGTAGGACCCAGTCTTCATTGAGTACTCGACAATAAGACAATGACTATTAATAAATCAGCAATTAAACTATGATGTAACCTTAGTTGTTGCCAACGCCAGGGAGTAATGGTTGCACCATCTGGCAAATCGACTGAACTCAAAAGTTTAAGTCTCTAGATGCAATGTCAATAGTCTGAACCTTAAGCTCTTATCTCTGGACCTGAAGGTCCTGAGTTCGACTGCTTAGTGGAATCGTAGATCTTCACTCAATAGTCCCTTATTATAATGGGGTAACTGTTTAGTAACTAAGACCATTTCGTGATTTTAAACTATAAATTGAACAATCTTCACAATTCCTCTATAATAAGAATGTTTATCTTATATTTTTGTTAACTTCAAAAAGAATTTTGAACACATAATAACTCTGATACAATTCATGTAAAGAATTTAATGCATATTAAATGTTACCAATGATTTATAAACGTTAATTAAACAGTAAATTATTTATTTACTTCATAAACTGTGATATATATCGATAGTTGGATTTGGTATCAATTATACACATACTGAATTGCTACCCTTACTAACAATCATTTGTTGATTGGATTATAATTCCCCTACATGTAGAAAATAGATGTAACCTTTTCATCTTTGAAACAGCTGGCAGTTTATTGATTATATGATAAACAGGTAAAAAAGAAGAAAGTAATAATCATAGATCATAAGAAAGATTACATAGTTTTAAATGTATATTGCATAAGAAAAAATGATCAGTTATAAGTAATAACAGTTTATTTTATACTGATATAATCTCAGTGTAGCTACAATGTATTTTCCATATACATAGTTCCCTTTATCGTTTTGAAAAGAAAATGAACAAAGATTTTAGCAGTCCCGTCTCATTGAATAAAGAAACAATGATAGCAGTGGTATTTCATTTGGGCTAGGCACCGAAACACCCAGCTCTTACCTATACGACATCCATCAAGTCTTCTCATAAAGTCAGACTAGAGTCAAACTAAACAGGGTCTTACTTCGCCACTAATTCTGTCTAGCCCGTTCTCTTGGCTGCGGCTTCGCTAGATAGTAGATAGGGACAGTGGGAATCTCGCTAATCCATTCATGTGTGTCACTAATTAGATGACGAGGTACTTGGCTAATGTATTAAAATTTAATACATTAATTTTACAATAAAAATATTCCGTTTATTTATTAAATAAAATTCAGTTATTGTGATGAAAGAAGAGGGTATGAAAGAGGTGTTTTTAAGATAGTAAAAATTAATCATTTGGCAGAAATAACATACCCACTGCGTGCAATGAAATTAGTTGCCATAATTCCTGATGATTTAATGAGTCTCAAACTACATAGAAATCGCTTAATAATACTCTTAGGTTCCAACTAGTTCTTCTCCTTTTCACTTGGTACAAGACCAACTTGAACCAATTTGTGTAATCACCTTAAACAAAGAAAAACGTAGGATTGAAATTACTAAACTGGTTTCAAAATCTACTATGAAAATCTGTCCCAAACAATCTAAACATAACTCTAAGGTATATTCTACTGATTAAAATGAGTCACTGAGAAATAATATTAGTAATAATAATAATTATTATTATTATCAATATTACGGCCTTATTCAACATTATATTTTTAATACAATATAGAATTCTCAGCATAAAGTATTTCAATACATTTCTTTTTCTTATTTCTTGATCTGTCTTGACGATAAATATTGAATGATAGCCAGTTAGATGTTAGCAGTTCAGGAATTGACATCTGATTAATATTCATTCTTTTCGATGCATATTGCTAACCATCACGAGGTCTCTGATTAAACTTTTTTGTAGCTTGTACAGTGAAAAGTCGTACACTTTTCATTAACGCTCCTGAATAGGTTATGTGATTAATAGACATAATGGTATGTTAAACAAACAAAAAAAAACAGATAACTTGTTGAAATATGAAGAAGGTCGGAACAGATAGACCAGATATTCGGGCAGACCGCCAGCTAAAAGCCGTAATGATACATAATCAGATTGAGATTATTTTTCAATCACTGACAGATTGCTTCTAACAGATCCAACTTAGTTCACTGACGAAATGTGATTATTCCGACAGAACTAATCAAATATACATAGTACCTGAACTTTTATTTCTCATTTAAACAAAATGGACATTCTCAAAAAAATCGAAAGTCAAAGACTGAAATAGTGTTGAAACCTGAGGTTTTACTATGTTTTTCTTGTGAAGGTATTTTAAGCCTGTTCTGTTTAATACCAAGTACCATGCAGTTAATTAATCTTAAACCATGAAAATGATGTAAAACAAAACATCAAAACTGATGTTTTATTAACCTAATTTTGAAAGAAAATAATAATGGTACTTGGTTACTGAATTTACGTTGGATTTATCTATACCTATCAGTCTCAGATTATTTACTATGTTGTCTACAAGAAGGCTAATGTATTCACAAAACATTTCCTACTGTTTATTTAACTAGTGATTCAAGTACTCAGTATGAGGTTAGTATTTTCATCGCAGTCGACTAATTTCAGAGTAGATTATTATCTGGAAATGAAAAGATGAAGATGGACGAACATCACGTCCTAGTACACTTTAGACACCGATAAGTAATAACGTAAACAAATTGAACATTAAACGAACAACAAAGATAGGGGTATATAACTTGACTAGCCACACTGTATTAAGATGATTAAACCATCGGAATTGGTTCTTTAGTATTTCCAAGATGTTGATTAGTTTGTTAACTGATAGAACCATGAAGTATACAGCGTTGAAATGAGTAAAATAAGCCTTAAATTGATCAGGTCAAAAGTATACATTAATGTAACATTAAATTTAATGAAAAATTAAAGATGTATACGAGATCAACTAGAGAATATTTTAAGCTAATCAGTTTTCTAGATGAATATGAATTAATCAATAAGCATAATAATAAACGACATTAGGCTGATTATGTAATAAGATAGACATATACAAAGCACTTTGAATACATATGAATACCAAGTGGAATTGTCCATTGGCTGTCAGTCTATCATTCAATTGAAATGGTCAGTGGCCTTAATGTGATGTAAGGTCATATTGGGCATCGTTCTTATTCCTTAATTTTTATAAATCACTAGTTATGTAAAATATGTGGTGAAAAATGTGTAAAACCCTGACTATACAATATAATATTACATATTAAAATTATACTAGATATCAAACTGCAATAGTTTGCAATATTTTATTGAGTTTTAAAAGTAGTTTTAATAACAAAATATTGTCAGAAGGGGTTCTTGTGGATATTGTAGTAATTTTATTAGTTGAGATCATGAATCAATTGAAGCTAGACAACCATGGAAAACCTGGAAGCACTGGACGGCCGTTTCATCCTATTTCGGGACTCCTCAGCAGTGCGCATCCACGATCCCGCCTCGCGAGAATCGGACTCAGGGCTTATCAGTCTCGTGTGCGAGCGCTTAACCTCTAGACCACTGAGCAGGCATCCAACTTCAACTGACCCACGAAATTGATCGACACATCCATCATTGTCTTCAGTGAGTTGATATCTCCCAACACACCTGGTTGAACTCCACTGGTCATTGCTTCTCACTAGAACTCCAGGAAATACCTCATGGATCCAGTCACTAGTGAGCATATGTTGATTATTATCAGAAGGGGTTTTTGAGGAGATTATAGTAATCATGAATCAATTAAAGCTAGACCTGAGTTCGAATCTCACGAGGCGTTATCGTGGATGTGCACTTCTGAGGAAACACACGATAGGGCGAAACGGTCGTCCAGTGCTTCCAGGTTTTTCATGATGGTCTAGCTTCAATTGATTCATGATCTCAACTACATAAAATATTATTGAGTATATCTAAAAATAGACAATCACATTGAAAGATCAAACATTTGATCTTATCTATAAGGAATTTTAATACTTTTTCTCGTGAAATAAATTTTAGTTGGAAAGTGTTAATACTTTAAAGTGAATTATTCTTTGTTTTCTTGTTTTGTGATATTTGATTTCTACTCAATCGTGCATTGTGTTACCATGTTACATGATGATAGCATTTTGATAGATTAGTGTATGTTACTATTGGTTAAGGAAATAAGTAATCATATACGAACTCACAAAAACCATTCATCGGTGCATCCGAACATGAATAAATATCTGTATGTATGTATGTATGTATGTATATGACAACACATATATATGCAAATACACAACTTGTACATCATGAAGAGTATTCGGTGAATAAATAAAACAACAACGAATAAAATAAACTTCTCCAATTTTTTTTCCGTCTTCATTTTTCTCATTTCCTGACATATTTTTTGTTTATATTCTGTCATCAAGCAAGTACAGAAAACATAACTTATTCAATGTTACAATAACAAAAATTTTGATATGTTATGAAATGAAGAGAGATACTGATTTATATTTTATAAACGAATAATAGGCAATTGCTTGGGTGTTTTTTTTTAGAAAAGTTAAATTTTGTTTTGTTGTTGTTATTGAGAAATTAGGTTACTCCTATTGTTGATTGAATGGTTGAATAGAAGAAAAATTTCCAATGATAAATATATATACTTGTACTAATTCGGCATTGATGATTAATAGAAGATGAATTATTAAAGATAGTGTATATTATCGATTATCAGGTTGTTGTTTGTGGAGATTTTTAGTCATTTTTATATATAGTTGAAATCATGAGTCAATTGAAGCTAGACCACCATGGAAAACCTGGAAGCACTGGATGGCCGTTTCGTCTTATTGTGGGACTCCTCAGAAGTGCGCATCCACGATCCCGCCTCACGAGATTCGAACCCAGAACCTACCAGTTTCGATTGTCACTTTATAAACTTTTGATTCGTTACATTAAACTGTGAATTAGGTCTGCACTTTAAAAAAAAATTTGAATACGAAACTATGAACAATCTCAATAAAGTCATGAATATATTTGACGGTCTCATACCAGTTAAACATTATTATTACTCGTTAGTCTTCATAAGAATATTGACAAAAACGTTATCAATAAAAATTTATTGAAAATCTTTATTATTGGTTGGTAATTTGTTAGATTGTAACTTTCATACTTGTCACATGGACACAATTCACAGACTCTATCCCACTACCGCTGCACGCAGGGACTTTTGTCTGTTGGGTCTTCTCCTGAGCAGGTCCACCCCTCCTTAGAAGACCTGGACAACCCGCTCTCCGACAGGTCGTCCATATTGAAGTCATGCTTAGCGTGGACGCCCATGAACATGAACACCCATATACCAAAACTCCCATGAAATACCGTACCCTGGCCTCCGAGTAGCTAGGTTACAGGCTCATACCACCACACTCAGACAATTGGGAAAAGACGCGGGAAGTGGGTAGGGCACACATTGAGGAAATCATCAAACTGCATCACGAGACAAACTCTAACTTGGGGTCCTGAAGGAAAAAGAACAAAAGTGTAAGATCAAAGAACCCACTGAGTCGAGAATTGGAAGTAGAAATGAAAAGGATGAATAGCAACTGGAAAGAATTGCAAAAGATTCTCCAGGACAGAGTTGGATGGAGAATGCTGGTGGGCCGGCCATGCTCTTCGATGAGGGGTAACAGGCATAAGTAAGTAGATAACGTCTTTACTACAATGAAACAAAATCAAGAGATAGACGAATGTACTGGTCATAATTTTAACTGTGATAATAACCATAAAATGTGTTCTATGCTCAACTTATATATTATTTACTCATCACAATTTTTTTCACTGTAACCACTGAACTTCATCTGTATACTGATAAGAAAGAATATATAAAGTAAGATATAGTTAATTCACAGAAAGAAAGCTTCAATATTTCAGCCCTGGTTTGAAATGATACATCATCATCCAGCAATTATATTATTTAAGCATCTCAATTATTCATGATCCATGTACATTCGTCTTAATTTTTTGTTTCATTACCTTTATAGTAATCCACTGACCTTCACGTTGTTTTTATATTGTTTAGTTGATTAATTCTCTTCATAATTACTCTGATTATCTCTTTTCAAATGAATAAATGAAAAGCGTGATAGGATTCAGAAAGTTGGCTGTTCAAAATGAACGTTTATTTGATGTCTAGGCTTAGTTCTATGATATATGTACATAAAACATGGATAGATCTCATTAGTAGTATATTGACAATATAATCAAAAATAAATTCACATGGTTTTGTTTACTTGTATCTTCCCATTGTTATTTAGGACTGCAATTGATCAGTCTCTTGTTGGCATGTGTGCATCCTGTGCGGATTGCCTCAATATTGCCTTAGGTCACAAACTTTATAATAAACAAAGATACAAGTAAATAACACCATGTGGATTTAAAACTCCATTCCATTGCACAAGCAAGTGGCTATCAGGACTCAGTAGCCATATGAATAACGCGATGTCTTTTCAAGCGAACGATAATGGGTTCGAGTTTCAGCGTGAACATCAACTGTGAGATGCAGGTACATCCAGTTGACGAGTCCCAAATAGGACGAAACGCTCGTCAAACTGGATTCCACTGCTAGCCACTATCCATCCTTGCTTATGATCGCAAATTGATAATAGAATCAATATTTTGAGTGAAAAACCATAAATATCTATTTATTTGAGGTGAAAAAATAATTATAAATCGGAATTCATGAGTTAAATATTTCGCTTTGATTTTAAAACCCTCCTTAATATATTTTCATAGTTGTATTTCAAGTTGAATTCCATATGTTTTAGAACTTACAGAGATTGCAATAAAGTTCACTTATTTGAATTCAGTGTTAGACAATCTTCAGTAAATTCATGATACTGCACTAGATGTATTCATTTTGAATCACGAATGAAATAGTTATCTAGTGGTATATGGCTTACGGTAACTTTTTAACCGATATTACCTTGAGTTGAAATATCTGAAATAATTGAGCTAATCTCCATAAATACTATATATTAAGACTATTTGATTTTTTGCTTGAAATAACAATCAATCTATTATTGAACTATTAAACATTCTGAGAATATCTGGAAGGCATCCTGAAATATACTTTTACAGCTTTTAAAAAGAGATTAAAGTATGGAATGCTATTGGGTAAAGAAATTCATTGATTGTGTAACCTTCACTGAGTCGAATTTTACTTCTTACAAAACACGGTAAAAAATTTTTTTCTGATATTTTGAATAAACACATTCATTGTCAGATACCTGAATCGGATTAATTCAGTAGTGTTGTTAGATAAAGTATCCGTAAGTATTGAGAGTCGTACTTGATATCTTACAGGTAATCAACTTTAAAAATGAAGTGTTTTGAAACGTTTAGGTAATATTGTAATTATTGTTAAAAAAGCAGTCTTTTCAACACTGGATGAGTTTATGATTATTGCCTGCCATGTAAAACTTTGTTTCATGGATCTTCTGCATCAAGATCTTAGATGGTAGTAAAGAATGAAATGATCAAAAACGCTAGCCGATTCACTTATCTTCAGAACTTGTAATACACTTAGTTCATTGGTGGGTGAGTACAACATACGAATAAGCGTAGAAATCTCAATACGTTTTCATCATTTTAAAGTTAACTGTAAATTAGTTGAATTATCCAGATTTCACAGGAAAAAATAAAGTATGATGTTCAGAACGTCTACTTATACTTTTCTCTAGACATATATTTCCAGTATCAGAAGGGGTTTTAGTATTTTCATAGTTGAAAGCGTGAGTCAATTGAAGCTAGACCACCA